>NC_058135.1:90257062-90373199 GCF_016433145.1 Gracilinanus agilis
GGTATTCTATTTCTTCTGCTGTTAATCTAGGCAGTTTATATTTTTGTAAATATTCATCCGTATCTCCTAAATTGTTATATTTATTGCCATATAATTGGGAGAAATAGTTTTTAATGATTGCCTTAATTTCCCCTTCATTAGAGATGAGGTCTCCCTTTTCATCTTTGATACTGTCAATTTTGTTTTCTTCTTTCCTTTTTTTTATTTGATTGACCAGTACTCTGTCTATTTTATCAGTTTTTTCAAAATACCAGCTTCTAGTTTTATTTATTAATTCAATAGTTCTTTTACTTTCGATTTGATTAATTTCTCCCTTGATTTTTAGTATTTCTAATTTAGTTTTCATCTGGGGATTTTTAATTTGCTCGCTTTCTAATTTTTTGAGTTGCATGCCCAATTCATTAATCTCTGCCCTCCTTAATTTGTTAATATATGCACTCAATGATATAAATTTCCCCCTGAGTACTGCCTTGGCCACATCCCACAGAGTTTGGTAGGATGTCTCATCATTGTTATTTTCTTCAATGAAATTGTTGATTGTTTCTATGATTTCTTCTTTGACAAATTGGTTTTGGAGAATCATATTATTTAATTTCCAATTAGTTTTTGATTTTCCTTTCCAGGTGCCCTTACTAATTATTATTTTTATTGCATTATGATCTGAGAAGGTTACATTTATTATATCTGCTCTTTTGCATTTGTTTGCAATGTTTCTATGTCCTATTACATGGTCAATCTTTGTGAATGTCCCATGTGCACATGAAAAGAAGGTGTATTCCTTTTTGTCCCTATTTATTTTTTTCCACATATCAATTAAATATAATTTTTCTAGGACTTGATTCACCTCTCTTACCTCTTTCTTATTTATTTTTCGGTTTGATTTATCTAGATCTGAAAGAGGAATATTTAGATCTCCCTTTAGTATGGTTTTACTATCTCCTTTATGAATTTGGATGCTATGCCACTTGGTGCATACATATTGAGCAGTGTTATTTCCTCATTGTTTATACTGCCTTTAATCAGGATGTAATGACCTTCCCTGTCTTTTTTAATCATATCTATTTTTACTTTGGCTTTGTCAGAAATCATAATACCCACTCCTGCCTTATTTTTTCTCATTTGATGCCCAAAAGATTTTGCTCAATCACTGAACCTTAAACTTGTTTATGTCCACCTGTCTCATATGTGTTTCTTATAGACAACATATGGTAGGGTTTGGGGTTCTAATCTACTCTGCTATTTGCTTCTGTTTTATGAGCCAGTTCATCCCATTCACATTCAGAGTTATAATCATCAGTTGTGCATTTGCTGTCATTTTCGTATCCTTCCCTATTCCTACCCCCTTTTTTCTTATACTATTTCCTTTTAAACCAGTGGTTTGCTATTAAGCCACTATCCCTTATCCCCTCCCTTGATTTACTTCTCTTCCTACCCCCTCCCTTATTTTTCTCCTCTTTTTGTTATTAAAGGCCTTATCAATTCCCTCCCCCTTCTTCTCCCCTCCCTTTTTTTGACCTCCCCACTCCCCTGCTACCCTTGGTTTATCCCTTCTGACTTTCTCAGAAGGGTTAGATAAGAGTTTTATGTCCCAATGGATATTATAGCTACTCTTCCCTCTCCGGGTTGGTTACACTGAGAGTAAGATTTGATTATTACCTCTTAATGCTCTCTTCCTCTCCTTCTTATAATAGTATTTGTCCCCTCTCCTTCCCATGCCCTCTGTGTGTGTAATAGAATATCCTATTTTTCTTATTCACTCAAGTTTCTCTTGGTGTCCACTACTATTCACCCCCTCTTTCCCATCCCCCATGTCATCTTAGATTATTTAGTGTTCCACCCTCTTTTGTGAATTATTCTTCTGATTACTATAATAGTGAATACTATAATAGTGAATAGAGTTCACTACAGAGAATTATACATAACATTTCTCTACATAGGAATACAGATAATTAGATCTTACTGAGGCCCTTAAAAAGGCAAATTTAAAAGTTATGAGTTTTCTTTCTTTCCCCTCTGTTTTTTATTTACCTTTTCATGTTTTTCTCAATTTTTGTGGTTGGATATCAAACTTTCCATTTAGCCCCGGTCTTTTCTGTGCAAATATTTGGAATTCTTCAATTTTGTTGAATGCTCATACTTTACCCTGGAAATATATAGTCAATTTTGATGGGTAGTTGATCCGTGGTTGCAGGCCCAGCTCTCTTGCCTTTCTGAATATCGTATTCCAAGCCTTGTGGTCTTTTAGCGTGGAGGCTGCCAGATCCTTTATGATCCTGATTGGTGCTCCTTGATATTTGAATTGTCTCTTTCTGGCTTCTTGTAAGATTTTTTCTTTTGCTTGCAAGCTCTTGAATTTGGCAATTATATTCCTGGGCGTTTTCTTATCTGGATCAAATGTCGCCGGTGTTCTATGGATCCTTTCAATGTCTATATTGCCCTCTTGTTGTAGGACTTCAGAGCAATTTTGCTGAATAATTTCTTTTAGTATGGGGTCCAGGTTTCTATTAATTTCTGGTTTTTCTGGAAGACCAATTATTCTCAAATTGTCTCTTTTAGACCGGTTTTCTTGGTCTGTCACTTTCTCATTGAGATATTTCATGTTTCCTTCTATTTTTTCAGTCTTTTGACTTTGTTTTATTTGTTCTTGTTGTCTTGAGAGATCATTAGCTTCTAATTGCTCAATTCTAGCCTTTAGGGACTGATTTTCGGCTATAATCTTCTGATTTTCCTTTTCAATCCGGTCATTTCTGGAGTTCAATTTGTTTATCAGTTTATTTGATTTCTGAGCCTTACTTTCCAATTGCAAGATTCTACCTTTTAAACTGTTATTTTCTTGCCAGATGTCTTCCATCTTCCTCAAAATCTCCGTTTTGAACTCTTCCATAGCTTGTGACCTGTGTTCCTTATTTGAGGAGGGTCCGGGTGCTTGTTTGTTCTCCTCCTCTGTTTGCTTGGTTGTCTGGATTTTCTCTGTGTAAAAGTTGTCGAGTGTTAAAGACTTCTTTTCCTTTTTGTTAATCTTTCTCTTCTGAACTTCTTGAATCTGGGTAGCCTTCATTAGCCCAGTAGCTTCTCAGCTTTATCCTCGCGCTCAGCGACTGTCTGCGGTCTTTTGGCTCCTGAGGTCTGAGGTCTGGTTTTTTCCAAGGTCAAGCCCCCTGGTTGACCCCCTTGCTTGATCCTCTGCCGGAGGTTTCTTTACAAGTCTCAGGGAGCTGCTTCCACAGTCGTATACCCATCTTCACTGGTTCCCCACTCAGGGTTTCAGAGCCTTAGCTCATGGCTGTGTCTGCCTCCACCCGCTCCTCCACCCTGCGCCTGCGCTCTGTGCCCGTGCTCTGAGCCCATGCTCAGAGTTCATGTGTGTTCTTTAGCTTTTTGGGGAGCTAAATCTTGCTGCTCTCAGGAACAGGCCCTGGAGCTGCCAATGACTCAATGGGTGCCCCAAACTTGCTCTATTTCTTTTTAGCTGGCTTCGGCATTATAGGTGGTGTTTGTGGAGGGGGTGTGGGGGGGTGGTTGCTCAGCCCGCGATTTAGTGAGAGCTGTTTCACCCCTTTATAGCATGGAAATGTCCCGATTCCACGTACCTTCCACACTGCGCCCTGTTGTGGAGTTCCTCCATTCGTCTGGACTTGTTTTTATGTCCCCTTGAGGAGTCTTGTGTGTTTTGGTCAGGAGAGGTTAAGAGCTGCTTTTTACTCTGCCGCCATCTTAACCCGGAAAAAACTACATGTCTATTAAATTTAACAAAATAACAACAAAACTACTCTGTGTTTCTTTCTTTAATATTTGATGTTTTCTAAGCATTAAAATAGTTTTATTGATTCTTTTATTCTTATTCATCAATAATCATCAACCCATCTTCTCACTGATACTGTTTAGAAGAACTTTATAAAAATTTGTATAGTTTATAAAAAATTAAATCAACATGTTCACCATGATTGAGAACACCAAATTTAGTTAGCATCTCTAGTACAATCACTTCTCTTCCATGAAGCCTAAAGTAAGCTGGAGATTGGAAAGGGAAGTATCTTAAATGAGCCCAAATAGTAATAATATATCATATTTAACCTTTGAGGTTTGTAAAATTATAGTGTGGGACATAAAGGTATGGGCTTGGATATTATCCCAAGAGTAAGGGCTCACAGGAAGCATCTTCCAACCAGCACATCAGAAAGAGTCTTTTTTAGAACTTTAAACAAATGTAAAGGTAATTGAGTCATCAGGGATTATAACTGTGACTCAGCTCAAATGTATCCCATTTGAATTCCTTTAAATTTCAATCAAGTTTAAAGCTTAATTGATTAACTGAGGTCTTGAATCATCTGTGTGTGCTGAACTACAGAGGACAGGGTGAGAAAAGGAACACTGCTGGAGGAGGAGACAGGATGGAATATTTGTGAGGGAGAGACCAGAGTATTTGACAAAGAAACCTCTTCCCTTCTCTCTTTGGATAGGGAAAGCAAAAAGTTAAATGGAAAGTCACCAAAAAGAATTATGTGCATGAGAAATGGGGGAAAGATCATTTTTTCCTTCCCTGAGAGTTCTTCTCACCCTTTGATTCCTGACTAGAGGGTCTAAGGACACCAATATCCTCCTGTTTCTCAGAGCTTTCCATTAAAGTTCTTGGCTTTTAATCTTTCCCACCCACTTATCCTATTCTCTGCACATGTGATGTTGCCTACTTGTATGTATTCCTTTCAGGGTTTAATTCCTCTTATAAGACAAAAACTAGCCAGTCTCATACATTATGTTGATTCATTCCTGTACATTCTGCTGGACATTTGGTGATTTCTTGCCATAAATTTAGCACAGAAGATCCAATTAATGTGCTGAAAGAACAATGTCTGTTTCCCTTAATGTTACGAGGATTCCAATGGAGAACATGGGACTTCTACCTGTTTTCCTTTGCTATCACCCAAAATTTGATTTTCTTTTTTGCTCATCTTTTATTCTAGTTTTATCCTTTGTAATCCCTTGTTTCTAGGCAGTTAAAGCCTGTTCATACTGTATCTTTCTTCAGTGTCCTCTAAATATATTTATTTTTGAGTTTTCAAGACAGCTTTTGATCAGGCTCTACAAATGGACACTTAAGCCCAGAATCAAATAAGTGGAAAATCTTGTAAGTAAATTAAATTTCCTTTGAGAAACTGTAAGGACCCAAAACTTCACCTTGAAATAAAGGTATTTAAATATTATTGTTGCCATAGGGCCAAGAGTCATAAAACACAGACTTTAAAATATTAATATAGGCTGATACATAGCTAGTAGCCAAGAAAGATAATTCCTATGGATTCCTCTCCCTTTCCATTTTGATAATAGCCTTTTGGAGGTGATATCTAATTTAGATTAAGCAGAGGCTTTTATTATGATCCCCTCTTGAATAAATTATTCAGTGGCTAGAAGAAATTAGAGAAACTCTCAATTCCTACAATAAGAGAGAAAGAAAGGTTAAAGGCATTGTGTTCTTAGTGTACTATGATGAAGATGACAGGGTCTCTCCACACATATGATGACCATGTAAACATGGAAATTATTTTCTGGAATATTTGACACACCATTTACTCAAGATAAGTGTTATACATGATATTTTAGATGAACAAAAATATATAATTAAACATTTCCTATATTCAAGACATTGAGGCATATATGAAGAATTGAAGGCATGATCCTTGACTCTAAGGTAGTTAAAACTGGTTGTATTCAAGAGCATGAAGGATTTTTAAATAAGACCTAAAATTAAATACTGCCTTTCCTTCAGAGGAAGTTTAGGATGGGCATAGAGTACTAGACATGGAGTGGAAAAGACTTGGATTGGAATTCAGCCCCCAGTGCTAACAAGTTGTGTAACTATGGGAATATCACTTAACCACTCTGAGTCTGATATCTTTATTGTAAAATAGAGACAATATCTATTGACCTATCTCATAATTTTGATATGAGGCTAAAATGTGATACTGCATAAAAAGACTATAACATTGAGCTGCATTTATTACATACTATATCAATGAACTCAGAAAGGCACTAACCATTGTCAGACTTCAGTTTCCTTAATTAAAAAATAAAGGATTTGTATTAGATCATCTCTTAAGGTCTTTCTCTTTTTTCCAAATAAAATTATATGATCCTGGTAAGACAAGATAGGAATATATATATAATGTTCAAGACAACAATGGAAATAATATCATAAAGCAATATGTGCTTTACCACCAAATGAATTGTCTAGATGACAATGAATATGAGTTCAGAATGGGAAGGCATCAGTACATGCTAGAGGGTAGGTTTTATGGAGGAGGCTGTAGTTTATCAAAAGATTAATAAATAGCATAGATAGACAAAACAAAAGAAATAGCCCAGCATATGGCGGGGCACAGACGAAAGTTGGAAAACATAACACACTTTTGTTTTGTAGACAATAGGCGAAAAAAATTCCTTTGGAAAGAAGTGATTCAGAAAATAAGTTATTGTGGCAAGCTAGGTGATTCAGTGTATTGAGAGCCAAACCTAGATTTGGGAGGTCCTGGGTTAGAATCTGGCCTCAGATTCTTCTTAGCTATGTGACTCTGGGCAAGTCATGTAACCATCATTGCTTAGCCCAATGATGGGCAAACTATGGCCCGCAGACCAGATGTGGCCCCCTGAAATGTTCTATCCAGCCTGTCATGGTTATGCCTAATCTGACGAATACAATGAGTAGGATACAATACAATGAAACTTTGAAAGAGATGCCTTAGAAACAGACTGACGGATGAGCATTTCCTTTCCTTTGACCCCCTCTTTAAAAAGTTTGCCCATCACTGGCCTAGCCCTTACTGCTTTTTGCCTTGGAACCAATACACACTATTGATTTTAAGATGAAAGGTAAGTATTAAAAAAAAGAAGATAAATAATTAGATACATGGATAAAAAACCTGGTTCAGTATATATTTTGGAGAACCTAAAACTATAGGCTAAAGAGTTTGATTTTTGTTGTGAGAATCTTTAAAAACTCATGAACTCTGAAGTGGGTATTGCTGTGTACAGGATGAACCTAAAAATAAGAAGGCTAGAGATATGGATGGCATTTAAGAGGAAATTTCAATGGTGAAGATATAAGATGATAAAGAATTAATTATGTATGGAATGTATCAGTATTTTAAGAATATAGTGATATTTAGAGAATTTGTTTTTTAGGGTGACAACTTTTCTTCTACTTAATGTTTCTGAGATCACATGATATTATATATTACTTTCTTAATGGAAAAATCTCCTCAATAATTCAAATTTATCATAGAGACAGCATGGCACAGTTCCTCTGAGCTAGGAAAACTTAAGTTGGAGATTTGCTTCAAACACAAATTGACTGAGTAACCTTTAGCAAGTGACTGTGTATGACTCTAAGATGAAGATGTTGACCTGTATTGGTAGAAGGAATTTTGTCATGGAAGTTCCCAAACTGATGAAATCACAAGACCAGCCATTATTTTCTATCATAAAAAATAAAATTTAATTCTTTAATCCTCTATGACTTACATGGAAAATTTCAAAAAGCTTAAAAACACCTTTTTATACTAATTATTTTTGCATGTCCTTCACAAGGACACACATTTCAACATTACTGGTAACAACACTACTTATTAAAAAAAGTATTATGTAATGACTTCTTATCATTTATTTTCTGGTCAACATGTTTTAACATGAAAGGCAGCATAGCATAAAAGAAAAGACCAGCATTTGTGATGAAAAGATATGGACTGAAGAACTGCTTCTAATTCATATTCATTTTATAGCCATGGTTAAATCCCTTAGGAATTGAGAGCAACTTTTTAAGTCCTAAATCTAGACAAACTGTTGATCCATATTGGTGAAAGGAATTTTCACACTGGGAGTTTCCCTGCATCAATTAAATCTCTTGTCCATAACACAAAGCAACAGTAATAATGTTCATACAATTCATATTGTTTGCACATCTGGACTATTCAAATATTTGCACAATTATATTTATTTATTCTTTAGATTTTATTGCTAATTCTTTAAATGTCTTTTATGTATAAGCATGATCTGTGGCTCACAGATGAACTTCACAATAGCTGACTGAGATGTTAAAGAAAGATTTTTCCTTAATAAGACCTTTGAAAGATCATTCAGATTAAATGATTTGACAAGGAACACAGTTCCTTTCTTTAAAGAATATTCACATTAATATATTTCAAGCAGGGTTATGTCCTATTCAACAGTGTTTGATGTTCAAAAATTTGAGTTCTGTGATGACTCTTTGTTGATTCCTCAATATACTTTTGTTTGGCCTTTTAGAGGAAAGGGGGAAGTTGCCCTGAATGTGGTCAGTTCAGTTCTTCAAAGAGGTTTTGTGCAAACAAACCCATTGATATACTAGTCATGTAACTGGGAAAATGCTGAAAGACTATCAACCCAAATATTTGGTTATCTTACAAAAACAAATATCATTTCTGAGAACACAAACCTTTTGAACAATGCCATCATTCATCTGTGATTGATAGCCAATGTTATTTTAGGGAGCATATTATATAATCACAGCATTTGTAGTAATGTAGTTTATAGGCATAAGATTGCATTAAAGTCTACAAACATGATATGTTATGGAATATGCAATATGAGTAATGTTTACCAGAGGGCAAACTTATAGAAAATTCTCCATGTGGAATCATTGTGTGAAATGAAGAATTTAGGGGCATAAAAATTATGAAAAAAGCTCTCAAAATGCTTTTGTTGTGTTTGCTCTTCTTTGAAAACAAACATTCTGTACTGGGTCTCTCAGATAAACATGAGAAACAGTAAAACAACTCAGTGATGTATAAATGAGCATTGCCTATCTACGTAAATGGGGATGAATAGTGAGAAGCTGCTTAGAAATCCAAAAATTGGAGAGGATTGAGGAGATAGCATGATATTTTCCAGGATAGATATAAGATCCATTACTCAAATACATCAGTGATCAGTAGGCCATTAAATTGTACTTAGCACACCTCCAATTACACCCTGAATGTTCAGTAAAGGTGCATAGTAACTCCTATGAATCTTACTCTATCTTGAATAATTGCAGTCATTCTAAATATTTGAAGGCCAATTGTTATGTTATATATGAAATTGGTATATTGATAATAATGATATTTAAAGAGAATTTATTTTTAATACATGAAAACACTTTCCTTCTACTTGATGATTCTGAGGTCACATTTTGAATTATGTTCTTAATGGAAAAGCTACTTGATAACTCAAGTTTAATAGACTATCAGAGAGACAGCATGTGGATAGGGAACTGGCATCCAAGGTAGGACAACTTAGGTTGAAGATTTGCTTCCAAAAGAAATTGAATGAGTAACCTCAAGCAAGTCACTTAACATCCTAGTGTTTGAGGTAACTATCTATAACTTTAAGATGCAGAAGAGGTCTGGATCTATATTGGTATAATGAATTTTGTCATGCAAAGTGGAAAATATGGCCTACTACAAAAGTACTTTAAATTTGATATTATCTTTTTCCCCTGAAAATGAATGGCACATTTGTAATTACTCATTTGTACTGAAATGAACACAATAATAAGCCTAGATTCCATTAAAATCTCTATTTTGTTCTGTGTTTGGCCCATTTTACTGATGCTGAATAACTATTACAAAATAAATCTGTTATTCAGGAGGAATACCTCTCTTATTTGGGGTTCTGGCCTTAACATTTTTAAAATAATGGAAGGTTTGACCTTAGGAACTACTGTCTTCCTTGTCAAGGTCTTGATGAAAATCTTCTAAATTCAATTCAACAGAGATTTATTAAGTTCCTAATATAGGCAAAGAACTATGCTAGACATCAGACATTAGAGATACAGAGACAAGGAAAAGAGATAGTCACCACCATAAAGGAGATTATATTCTATTAGAGAATGTTTATGCTAGACTAGACCTTACTCAGAGCAGTCTCTTGGAATCAGCTAGTCAATAAGTATTTATTAAGTGTCAACTATATTATCAGACATTTTGTTAAGCCCTGGTATTCAAAGAAAGAAAAATATATTTACTCCAGGCAAGAAGTCTAACACCAATTCTTGTTAGATATCCTCCATTCCTTAGTAGGAGACTGTCATACTTACATTTTAAATCAATGACCAGAAATCCCAGCCTTGTTCTTTGATCATTTTAGTAAGTGGCAGTTAACCCTTAAACTCTATCTTCCTCTTCTGAGAACATTGTCTTTCATTGTTAACAGCAATAAAGACTCTGTCTTCAGTTTCTTGTCCAAAATTTCATGATTTATTACTATACATTATACATTCTTTCTAGAAGTATAGCTTGTGTCCATAGAAAGCAGTCAGAAATGGAGTATAATCCCCTATCTTGATAAGTCATAGCAATTATTTGCTATGTTTCAGATACATGCCCTGGAAAGGTAATAATTCTCTATGTAATTATGAGATTTGTAAATGCGTACAATTGGACCTTTCAGCAGGGAGTCACTTTTTTTTTAACCCTTGTACTTCGGTGTATTGTGTCATAGGTGGAAGATTGGTAAGGGTGGGCAATGGGGGTCAAGTGACTTGCCCAGAGTCACACCTGGGAAGTGGCTGAGGCCTGGTTTGAACCTCCTGTCTCTAGGCCTGACTCTCACTCCACTGAGCTACCCAGCTGCCCCTGGGAGTCACTTTTTAAGTATGTTTGTATGCATGGAGAAATATGCATGATTTCATCTATATGTATATACATATCCCTTTCCAACACAGATCACACATTCTCCTTGCCTTAGGATAATCTTCATATACTGTACATTTGATCAAGAAACTCTTGGACCTCAGCTAAACTTATACTTAACAGAAGCACACAATCTCTTTCCCTGGGCTATGACTCAAACTCTTAACAGCATGATAGGATTTGACTTTCTGAGGCATACATTTTGAATACCAAAGTCAAGTCAATGTCACAGTGAGACATCGAAGACATATTTTAATGTAGTGAGAAAAGGAGAGGGAAGATAGATGGGGAGTCTACTGCTAAAGAGCCAATATGATATTGAAGAAGAAATTAACGTTAATATAGCACTCAACAATTTAGGCTCAAGACACACAGAAACAATTTTATTTGATTTATCATTAATCTATATCAAAGCCATTTCTATCTTGGAGAGAAAGCTATCCAAACTGGCACAGTTTCCCATGCCAGTCAATATTACTCTCTGCCTCCAATTTCAGGCCAAATTTATAAAATCTTGAACAAGGAAAAGTTATCTTATAATATAGCTTGAGTCAAATTGAATAATCAGGTTGCAATCTCTTTCCTCCTGGACTATATGAGAGTTCTTAACTTCAGTTAATAACAATTTCTCATGGAAGAGAGTGGGAGGCAGTAATGTGAACAAGACTTTTTATATAACACTGGTTACCATACTTAATTCGTTCACCTAATGAAAGCTCCTTCCTGCCTCTATTCCCTTCTATATCATTTAATTTGTGAAGGAGCATTTCTAATCAGTCTAGAAAAAATTTTAGAGGGGAAAATCATTTTTTTATTTTTTCTAGTTAAAAAATAAATGAGGTTTTATATGCATTTCCATAATCCTATAATAGATAAAAAGCTTGGTTGCATTCAGAGAAACCTGATTTCAAAACTAAGCTCAGATACTATTTATTTCATGTCCCTTGGCAAGTCATTTAATGTTTTATTGCACCCAAGGAACTCTCTAAAGTGACAAACTGCTAAGTTTGTATCTGACTTCCTTTGGAAAAGGGAGTTCCTTATATCAGTGACATCACTGATCTCTTCCAAATCTCCTGCTGCAGTAAAAAAAAAAAAAACAATTCTGAAAAAGGAAGGCATCACAGAAACCCATTTTCCAACACTTATTTACTATCTTTTACTATGCATAAACAGAAGTGAGAGTTGAGACTGGGTGATAAGTGTTAATTAAATTTCAGGCTAATAGTCTTTCCTCAAATGCTTCTCTCAAATGTATTGCTCATTGAGCTAGGACTCAAACAACATTGAAATTTATGGTATTTAGATTAGATTTTAGTACATGGTCTGAATGCATTTTTGTTGAACAATGAAAGTTAAGCTTTAACATGGAGACTATTTTTCAGGCAAGTTTAGTTCCCCACTAATGTGTGAAATTCAATAACTTTCTATCACATATCTATGCATCGGTAGAATTTACCAAAATTTTATTAGAGAGTATGTTAATGGTGGATTCTATAATCATGTCAAAAATTGGATCTTTCCCACTCATATTGTTT
Organism: Gracilinanus agilis; assembly: GCF_016433145.1. Taxonomy (NCBI): domain Eukaryota; kingdom Metazoa; phylum Chordata; class Mammalia; order Didelphimorphia; family Didelphidae; genus Gracilinanus; species Gracilinanus agilis. The sequence continues at coordinate 90,269,301 of NC_058135.1, forward strand.
AAATATTGCATTTCCACAGCACATTTATTCCATCTCACTAAAAGAATATTTCTTTACTAACACAATGGTCATGTAAATTGACAAAATTTGTGCAAGTTCACATCAAAAAGCATTCTTCAAAAACATTAAGGAATAAAACAGATTTAAGGGTTATATCTGGTCTGTTAGTTCTCAATGTCCTTTTAGATTATGGACCTATGACTTCTCCCAATGAAAGCATCTGGTTCTTTTTCAAAACACAACGCTCAGAAATTCTTTAGCTTGGGCTCCAGTGTCTGAAGAAAATTCAACTTAATGGCAGAATATGGAGGATTTAATCTTCTACTAGGAAGTTATAGATTGCTTGGAATATTCCCTGCTATTGCAACAATTTGGGGGGCTTTTATTTACTTTTCACAGCAAAGCACCATAAAGAATGTTAGTGATAACCCACACTACAGACAAAATAACAAGCATGCTTTTTCTTCAGTATTTTTTTAATTTTTAGAAAATTGGAGGTATCTTAGAAAAAAAAGTCATGCCTGAACACAAAGGGCAGAGGATAAACTTGAGGCAACATGAATCTAATAGTGACTAAAGATAAAATATCAAAAGGCAGAGAAACAAGTTTTTTGTCCTTCCTATGATCTCTATTTTTAAAAGCTTTGTTACTTCTTATCTTCTTTTTCATCAGTAGGATTAAATCCTTCTTCCTTCTCATCATTCCAAAACCTATAAAAGTTAGAAACCATATGCAACCTGAAAGCAGTCTCAGGATTCTGAAAATAATTTTAACAATTAAGACATGCTAGATATAGTTTCCATTTGGTTTTATCCAAGGTGGATCTTAAATAGAAATTCTGACACCTCAGATTAATTTTGTTTATGGTGTGGGGACAGAGAGGAGTTAATATATGAGCACTCAACTTCTACAAATAAATGATGTGGACTAGAGAAAAAAATGACAATTTTAGGGACGGGAAAACTAAAGTGTTTGGAGATAGAGGACATCGAAATGGACAAGAAACTGATATCTAGGGTTGGAACTTATTGAGGCAAGGAGAGATTGGACTGAAAAATTGTAAATTATAAGCAAGAAGGATTCTGGCATAATGGAGTGAGTTCCAAAGGCAGGAAAATAATTGCTAAGTAATGTTGGCAGTGGGAGGTTGTTAAATTTCTGTGGCAAGCTAGACTGTGCTAAACTCTTTCTCCAGGCCATGGGTAACAGAGGGTTTAAGAAAAAGATTAGCTAATTGTTGAGATGGTGCCAAGAGATGTGGTGGTGGTATTAAAAATTACTCTAGAGCCTTATTACCAGATTTATAAGCATTTATTAATAAAGACAGAAAAATGATAGAGGTAGAGAGAGAGAAAAATCTCAGCCTTTCTAGCTTTAGGGATTGATTCTTCATTTAACTGGCTCAGGCCACCACTTGTCACAGATGGCCAAATGAGATAAGGAAAGGTACAGAGAGAAACACTAGCCCAGGGAACCAGGTACACCCATAAAAAGAACTGTTTCTATTTCCCACAATCATTTTAAAAACCAACTCACTCCTCCCTCCATGGTGACTTTTTGTGTATCTTGATGCTAGGGATAACCACCCTAATGGGAAACCCAGGAGTCCTGCTATCAGACAAGACACATGACACTGTGACTCCTATATTCCTCCACTAGCATGGAAGGGATCTAAGTTCCCTAACTAATTACCTCACATTGTATCTTAAAAAGAAAGGTAGGTTTCAGCGAACTAGAGAGTATCGAAAGAATATGATAAGAAAGTATATATGATGAAAAGGATTCATTGGACACTCTAATATCAAACTCAAATAGCATGACGACTATTAATCTGTATATAAGCCTATTGTCCACACATTGACTTAGTATTAAAATGTAATGCTATCTATATTATATTCTCTTTATTTATTTCATTAAATATTTTCCAGTTATATTTTAATCTAGTTTGGGTCATCACTGACCTTATATTTGATACCTCTACTCTAGAATATCTGCTCTGATGAAATACCCTTCTGAAGCATTCTGTGACAAGTAAGAGAGACTATACACACATGCACACATGCGCATATACACATATGTTTGTACATATATATTCCTTTAAGGTTTTAGATCACTTAACACATATGGTTTCCTTTGATCTTTACAGCAACCTTGTGAAGTAAGTACTGTATTATTCTTATTCACATTTTGCAGATGAGGAAATAACCAAAGTCGAGTGATGATAAGGTGTGTGTGTGTGTGTGTGTGTGTGTGTGTGTGTGTATGTTGTGAGATCTGTATCTAGTTCTTCTTGACTCCAAGGTCAGCACTCTGTGAACTACAGTAAGCTACCTCTGAGGCAACATAAGAAGACATCAGGGGAATACTGTGCAATTTTTTAAACTTCACATTTAAGTGTCATCAACTATCACACTAAAGGAACATATGTTTATTTCCTCTCCCTATAGGCAGGCACTATCCCAAGTAGTATTATAACTTTTAAAACACGCAACAATTGACTAATAAAATTAGCCATTTTACTGCTTATTCTCTTAAATAGATGAAATAAAATCTATTCACAGAAACTGTTATTATTGTTGGGAACTGAATCACCAGAAAATCCATTCTCCTTAAGGTTGGTGTATTCTAAAACATTGTGCTTCCTGTTGAACTCCTTAATCTATCTGTAGAGAAATCTTTTCCTTTCTTTAGCCTGTGCTGATTTATTTTCCTTAATATTCTTTCAAGAGGGACTTACTTTATCAAAGCTTTGTTAAATGCTAAGTTAACTATGCCTTGCCGGTTAACTTTATCAGCTCTTTTATTGACCTTTTCAAAGAAGTTTAACTGGTTAGAGAAACATGTCTGGGGTCCCTAAAGAGGAAGGAAGGGTAAAAAGTATTTAATAAAGTGAGGATTTAACATAAAGAAGCTCATTTCACAATTCATGAAAGTGTAATTTAGAAAAGCTCTGAAAGTCCCAGAGTCTAAATTGAAGCTGCCCGAATCAGTTTTTCCCAAAAAGAGTATAGAATGACAATATAAATTACTTTGCAAAGGCTGACATTGGAATCCTTTTGTTTTATTATACAAGTGGAAGATGATGCAAATGGGAAGGGGAAAATGGCAGAGTTGGGGGCAAGGAATAGTTCAGCAACTCAAAATAAAAAATGCAAAATGTCAAAAAATTACCAACTTTAATTCATTTCTTCCTTGGATTCTCAGAAAGGTTTTTTCATCAGCTTTATTCAGTTTCTAATTTAAAGCATGATGCATTTTTGAAATGTATTGTACTTAAAAAATATTTATAGCTGCGCTTTTTGTGGTGGCAAAAATCTGGAAAACGAGGGTGTGCCCTTCAATTGGGGAATGGTTGAACAGATTTTTGTATATGCTGGTGATTGAATACTACTGTGCTCAAAGGAATAATAAACTGGAGGAATTAAATGTGAACTGGAAAGACCTCCAGGAATTGATGCAGAGCAAAAGGAGCAGAACCAGGAGAACACTGTATACAGAGACTGATACACTGTGGTAAAATAGAATGTAATGGACTTCTGTACTAGCAGCATGCAATGACCCAGGAAAGGTCTGAGGAATTCATGGAAAAGAATGCTCTCCACATTCAGAGGAAGAACTAGAGCTATGAAAACACAGAAGAAAAACAACTGCTTGAACACATGGGTTGATGTGGACATGATTTGGGATGTAGGTAGAAATCATCCTCCTACTTAATAAATCAGTACAGTTAACCAAGACTAAAGTGCTTAAGTCACTCTCCTTGCCACTAGGAGTAAAGGTCAAAGGCAGGAATTGATTTTTTGCCTTTTCTTTTGTCCATCCTAGCACTATAGCCAGATGTAATACATTTTGATAAAAAAATTTTAAATTAACCTACTTGTTTGTATTTATATTGAGAAAAATATGGAAATAGTGTTCTAACAAATCTTAACCAGCTTTTAAAACTATGTTTTTGATTATCTCTTTGTTCAAGAACAAGCAGTCATTGGATAACTTGATCCAAAAGGAAAATGGCAAGTGATAAATGTTGAAAACAGATGCATTAATGCACTGTTGGTGGAGTTGTGACTAGTCCAAATATTCTGGAAAACAATATAGCTCTATACCCAAAGATATTAAAAATAAGGCATAGCATTTGACCTAACAATTCCACTTTTTTGTCTGTATCCCAAAGAGATAAAAGAAAAATGGGGTGGGGGAAGACCTATAGTTTCAAATATATTTATAACAACTCTTTATGTGGTGGTAAAAAAATGGAAATAGAGGTGATACCCATTGATTGGGAAAAGGCTGAATAAGTTTTGGTATACATTTCTATGGAAATATTATTGTGCTATAAGAAATATGATAGGGTTGTGTTACAATTAAAATTATCTTAAGAGATTGATTTTTGGGTAAGAATGTAAATTTACTGATTATATTAGATTTATTGGTTATGCCAGCATTATAACTGATCAAGTGATATAGTTCTCCATGGCTCTCTGGTTACCAGGGGATGACTTGAGTCAGGCAGCCAGACAGATTTTTAGGAGTTCATTATTTAGCCCCTCCTATGACTCTCCCAAGACATCTTTAAGTGATGATAGATAATTAAGAAGTAACCCATAAACTTATCCAACCCTCCCCATCCCCACATGTGGACAGGTCATATTCAGAGGAAAAGAACCCCTGTCTCTTTGATTTACTAACCAAATTCTATTAGAAAGGAAGACATTACTTAGGATTCCCAAGGATAAAGAAAATGCAAAAATACACAGATCTCAGACACAGTAATACACAGTAATTATCCTGAATATATAGGAATTAATATAGTATGTGGAAAATAAATTATCACAATATTCCCTGTTTTTCTTGGGGAAATTGAGTCTCCCCAATACTATACAAATCATTTGTCAAAATAAGCAAAGAAGGAATCTTACTAAATTCCTTTTATGACACAAATATGGTTCTGATTCCAAAGCCAGGCAGACCAAAAATAGAGAAAGAAAACTACAGACCAATCTCCTCAGTGAACATAGATGCAAAAATCTTAAATAAATACTAGGAAATTAAATCTCAGTTTTCCTAGTGAAGCACCCTATGATGACTAAACATTACATGGAATGTCTTCTCTATGTTGCTTGAGTATTTCTCAAGAGGATAAAAATAAATGACAGATGTATTGACAGGTAGCCATTAAGCGAGCACACACTTTCTGGCCTAAGCATCTTACAAACAAATGAAATTTTAAAGGTTCATGCCAGAGACATGAAATGGATGGGTGACCCAACACTCACTATCCAATCTACTAATTCCAAGTGCTTAAAGTCTCATGATGTAGTAGTCTCATTTCTGGGATTGTTTACTGATGCTATCATCTTCTTCAACCTTCTGAAATTATGCTGGTCCTCAGAGCAGCTCCTCTGGCAGATCTGCTTTCTCCTGGTCCACAGTCACTAATTACATCTTTTCTTACAGTTGTTTGAAAAACAGAAATCAATACAATTTAATACAGTCACTAAAATATGCTATTGCCAATAGTTAGGTCAGATGGTGAGGACTAAATCAAACTATGATTAATATAACGGATATTAAATTATGAACCTCCACTCAAAAGAATTTAAAATTCATATATACAGATATATGTGTGTATGTATATGTATACATATATTTGCCATTTTTTACTTCTGTCTGAACCTGCTTTGGAAAATTTCCAATAACAAACTGAAAGGAAGAAAGTTAATATATATCCCACTGTTTTCTCAGCTTGGCATTAGAATATACTCAATATCTTAAAAACATTTAGAAATAGCTTTGACAAATATATGTATGCACATGTATATATATTCATATAATATTTTTATTTTCTTCAAAAACTTTCACTTCAATTATTAACTCACTTTCATTTTTATTATTATGTTACTATTTATTATGTATTATTGTTTATTATTATTTACCTTAATCTTCTCAAGTTTTAATTCTCAATCCTCAATTCTCCCTTCAGAAGATGAGAATCTGCAAGGAATTTTATCCTTCTGCAAGATCCTTATATAAAACATTTTTTACAAACACATAGCTTCTATGCCTAATAGATGATCAAATACTTAAATTCACCTACAATAGGTCACAGTCTTTAAATTACAACAATAGTCTTGAGATGGCATTTATAAAAGCCAGGCAATTTACTTTCCATTGTCTCAAACAAGTTGCCTATAGTCAAATATAACCAGTTTCTAACCAGGTGCAAATAAACTATATATTACCCTTACAAAAATAATGCCCTTAGATCCATGATGGTGAACCTATGGCATGTGTACCAAAGATGGCATGCAGAATGCTCTCTGTGGACACCAGCCCACCCCCAATCCCACTCCATTACAGTTCCTTACTAAAAAGGCAGAGGTACTTTGAAAAAGCTGCTCTCTTTCCCTCTCCACAGTACCTAAGGACATTGCTCCCATCACCTGTTCCTCTGCCCAGCAGTCCAATGGGAGTGCTTTCTCCCTCCTCTGTGTGGAGTAAGGGGGGGGGGCAACACTAGGTCTCTAGGGGGCAGACATGGAGCATGGTATCTAAAAGGTTCCACAGTTCTGCCTTAGATCTTCTCTATACCCTTATATAATCTGATTGCATTACAGAATATATTCCATACACATATTAGAATTACTACAAATCAAGTCCCAGATAGCACTTGGAAATAACAAAAGATAGAATATAACTAATTTTTCTCTAAGATAAGAGATAGCAGCCAAGACTTTTAACTCAAAACAAAATTTTTTGCTAATGTAACCTTATGAAACAGTGGAATTATATACTGGCGATATGTTCTGAAGTTATGCCTAATTATACCACTCTGAAATATTTGAAGGATTTGCATGATTAATGACCGATAGTTAGGCCAAATACTTATCTACTGGGGTGGAAAAGGAATCACAATTTCAGGCCAGATATTTTTGATGTTACACACCAATAGCTTAGAGATTTCATCTTTAAACTAATAGATGAAGGTTTAACATATTCACTGCCTAGTTTCCCTGATTAATACAGAATTGCTATAAGAGGAAGATGAGGGAAATGGTTATGACAAAGGGAAACTAGTCCCTAGACAGATGTAAATTCCAGGTTAGATTCACTGAGATAGCCAATGACATAGACAAAAAAAGTCTATCATCCAAGCTCAGAATCAGCTAAGAGGGAACATTTTCTATTCAGGACAAGGGAGATGTACCTCAAACCATGCAGAGAGTATCTCCTCCACCTTTTCATTCCACTTACAGATTACAGATATCACCCTTAAAGTATAACCTGATGAACATACGTGGAATGAGACTCAGAACAATATCATTTAGAGTCTCATAATATCTCACATCAATAACAAGTTTCAATGAATACAACTTAGGGCTAAATTATTTCTCTCCTGATGTTACAATAGTAAAATTTACCATGTTTTAAAATACCCTCTCCTAGAGGCTAAACTCATCCTGATGGAATTTTGAAAATAAATAGGGAATATATGATAGTTTTCTAAAAATTCTAGGAAAAATGTTGGTCAATTGCTGTAAATCTCCCCACAATATATAGATACATATAGCTACTATAACTCCTTTGTAGAAACACCTCTATAATGTACAGTTCCGTAAAGTAATTTTGTCCACCTTCAAATGTTTATTCTCCCTCTAATCAAGGAGTAGTTATAATGGAAAAAAGAAAGAACATAACAATTTCAACTGAAATTATTTATTTTAAGCAAACAAGGAAATCTTAATAGATCACTTCAATTTTTTCCTGATTCAATAGCTTTAAAAAATAATTTATATTTTCTATAACTAGTCAAATAACTTTAAATAAAAACTTAAAGCTTCAAAATTACTATTTAAAACCAGAATTTGAAATAAAATTCAGACCACTACATTAGAATGTAACATCAAAACTTTTCCCAAATACACACATATATTTTGTTTCATGAGTTTAGTTCATAATTTATCAATCCAAATTGGAGAAATAACTTTTTAACATTATATCTTTATAATAGCTTACTAAATTGTATCTTATCAAAAATATTTAAAAATTTAAGATATGAAAAAAATTACCAAATTTTCCAGTGTTCTTACACAGATTTGTTTTATCACATTTAAGATGTTTTATGACATTATCTCATATCAAATTAAATTCTAGCAAAGAAATAATTAAATTACATTAAAGAAATAATAACTAGAATATCATTATTGCTTACTTTTGAGTCTCGATTCTATACAATTATAAACCAAAAAGAGAACTGACTTTTGTAAGGATGGGATTTGTGCAAGGGGGATGGGACCAAAGGAGACAAAGAAGACAGTTGCTGACAGTTGCTGACAGTTGAGACCAGGGAGGATTCTGGGAATTTCTCAGAGGAAGAAGAGGGGAAGAGGTCTTCGGGTAGAGGACTGGGAAGAGGGAGGAGGAGAACATACCAGCTCAGATCCAGTCCTGAGGGCTTCCTGAGGATTTTTCTTTTGGAAATTGAAACCCTGATTCCCTGGTCAAAGCCATTCTATTGCATCTCACCCATCAAGACTTCAATAATAGAGTGAGGTTAGTTTTTGGACTCCATTTTGGGAGCAGTCTCTTACTCTCCTTCACCCATTCCCAAACTTGTTGAGAGACCCTTTTTTTTCTAAACTTACAATTATAGAAAAGGATAGAAACAGAGAAATAGGAAGAAGAGGCAAGGGGAGAAGATTAGGAGTGGGAGCCACTAGGGCTCCTACCTAAGTGACAGACCCCATAGGAATATCAAAGAGGGCACCCCAAAATCCCTCTGCCTTTCACCCCTTTCCCTAATCCCTGATTTGCAAAAAATAAAAAGTCATTCAACAGTCAGATAGCATTCCAGACTACCTGAGTGAAAACAAGTGAGAAGGGAACCACACCTTGGTCTGGCTGCCTCCATCTTAAAGCCAGACCACCTGCTGTGAATTTAACTGATTGGAGGGAAGTCTGTGTGAACCCCATCCTTATTCAGGATCTGATTGGGGACATACATACCTCCTCTTATAGGAAAGCCTTGCCCCCAGCTCCTGTGGGGTGGCAGGACCATACAGGTCATCCAGTTTCAGGGTGACACATCCTAAAGTATTCAAGTGTATATTTTAGCCCCAGGGAAGTGCTGGAAGAGAGACTCACCACATAGACTTTCTCTATCTCCCTTCTATGAAACATCCATTACTGGCCTTTTTAATTGTTACCATTTCCATACTCAATTTGAAATTTTCAGCTTCATCTCCTTTGAAAGAGATGGATAAATTTTTTGTTCATTATAAAAGAAGCAATCATTTATTTTGTCCTTTTAAACAATTCTAAAATAGTTCTCTGACTTGAAGCAGTCTCAAGTCACTTTCCTTGAGCTGATGGACTGGAAGGGTGAGGCCCACCCGAAATATTTATGAGGAGAGGAACAAAGAGCCTCTAAACAGACTTGAGGAAAGATGCTTGGTACTCCATTCTCTCCATTCTCACCAAAAAGAAATTTACATTTCTTTGCCAACACTAAACCTGCTTTGGAAAAGAGGCATCTTTTAATTCAGGTGGACTTTTTATAACAAATTTTCCTAAAAGAAGCCTTAAAAAAGCAACTACGCTACATTACCCATCCCAGGAAATCCAGGTTACATTTATTTCTATTCTTATTTCACCTGCAAAAAGATTGAAGGTTTCTAGGCAGTTTGACTCAATTGCTAAAACTCAAAGCTCATTCCAACCCACTCCATTACAAAATCTCCTATTACCGGGAATTAACAGATTCATGTCTGACTGACAGATTTGCAAACTGAGACAATTTGACCCAATACCTCATTTTTCATTCAAAATAACAGAAGTTTGACATCATAAATATATCACTAGCATCGACCAAGTGTTGGGGTGAAACTTTTTCTGGTAAGTCAAAGGATTCAGAAATCGCATTGTTGTCAGTCAAAATATAATTAAAATTATATTAAGAGACTAATTTTGGGGTAAGAATATAATTTTATCTATTATATGAGGTTTAGTAATTAGGTTAGCATCATAATTGATAAAGTGATATAGTTCTCCATGGCTCTTTTGTTACCAGGAGACGGCCCAAGTTTGGTCAGGCAACCTGATGAATAAATTTTTCAACCCCAACCTGACTACCCCAAGACATTTTAAATTAGTGATAGCTAATTAAGAAATAGTCTATCAGCCTATCCATCCTTTCCTATCACCATAGGTTGATAAGTCATATCCACAGGAAAATAATCCCTGTCTCATTCACTAAATTCTGTTAGAAAGGAAAACACTCTTTTGAATTCCGAGGGACAAAAAATGCAAAAAAGGAGCAGACTAGATGGTATCTTTTACCCAGATTCCAGATAGGAAAACACAGTAATTCTTCCTATTATATATAGGAGTTAATACAGTATATAACAAATACAGTTTTACAGTTCGTTTCCAAAAAAATTAGGAAGACATATAAATTGATGGAAAATAGAATGAGTCGAATCATAAGATCACTGTGCATAGTAAGAGCAACATTGAATGATCAATTATGAAAGTGTGACAATATAATACAATGATCCAAGACAAAATACTATCCATCTCCAGAAAGAGAACTATTAAATTTTGATTTTATCACTAATACAAAATTAACTGAGTAGGACAAGGAAAGCAATCTCTACAGTAATAACAATATTGTAAGGACAATCAGTTGTGAAAGTAATTTTTCACTTTATTTTATGCTTTGTGATATGGCAAATATATAAATATGGCTTGTATGATTTCCCATGTATAATTTATGTATTATTTACCTTCTCAATGAGTGGGAGAGGGTCTAGAAGAATGGTAAGTATTTAGAAATCAAAATTTGAAAAAAATGAATTAAAAACATAAAAAGTTTATTTCTTTTAAAGAAAAAAGTATGGTATATCAAAGAAATTATTTCCTTCTATATAACCTGTGGCAAATCTTTTCACCTCTATTGATCTTGGTTTCTTAATATACAAAAAGTTACAATCAGCTAAGCAACCTATAAGATCTCTTCCATTTCAAAATCTGTTATACAAAGAATATCTGGAGTAAAATGACATAGTAAATTGAAAATCTATCACCTTTTTACATCTTCCATTACTGTGTGTGAAAAGGAGATAACTGTACCTCTAGAAGTGATTTTTAAAGAGTTGGAAATCCTGCACTGCCATTTCTTATCCAAAGGATTCTACAAGGGGAAGAGACCTGGAAGCACCCTTGAGCAACTAGTTCTCTAACTTATTATACATCAGTTTTAGGTCTGTCAAGTAAAGGTTATATGTGATTATCATATGAATCTAGAAAAATGAAGGTCATGTCAGAATTAGTTATATGATATCTCCATATAATATTGACAATACAACCAAACAGGAAAGCAAATATGGTAAGAGCATCCAAGGAGCTTGGTATTTTAAAATATTCCGTTTATATCAAAATAGCTTATTTCTCTAATAATCTCCACTCTATGATAAAATCCTAAAATATGGGGTATTATAATGTATGGAGATATCCTAAGATTCTGTCCTGGTCCTCTTATTTCTGTATATTTCTCAGCAATATCACTTCCTATGACTTCAATGATCTCTATGCAAATAATTTCCTAATTCATGCATCTGGTATTTGTCCCTCTCCTAAACTCTATTATTATTTGTTCAACTAACGGTTTCACCTGTATATTTCATCAATTTATGAGCTTATATGTTTAGAATGGAGTTCATTATCTTTCCCCTTAAAACAACTCCTCAATATAGCTCCCTTTTCAGTTTTCAGGTACTATCAATCTTCTAGTCCCATGGCTTCATTGCCTTAGAACAGTGATGGGTAAACTATGGCCTGTGGGCCAGATGTGGCCCCCTGAAATGTTCTATCTGGCCAGGGGACATTATTCCTAATCTGATGAATACAATGAGTAGGATACAATACAATGAAACTTTGAAAGAGTTGCCATAGAAACAGACTGACTGATGAGCACTTCCTTTCCTTTGGCCCCCTCTTTAAAAAGTTTGCCCGTCACTGCCTTAGTCATCCTACATTTTTCACTCTGAGAGCCCTCCCACAATCCAATCAGCTGCCACATAATATTAATGTAGACTCTCTTAATATTTCTTGTTTCCATTTTCTATCCATTCAAGCAGCTCTACTCTCATTTTGGCCTTTATAACTGTGATACTGATATATTCTAATTAAGTTCTCTATTTCCTTGCTCTTCTCTTCCCAGTCCATTCTCCTCATTGCTGCTAACCTGATAGCTAAACTAAAGCAGAGAGGTCTGACCAGGTCAAGCCCTCCCTGATGAAGAAGTTTCAATAGTATGCTTTTATCTCTGTAGTAAATCACATACTACTCTCTTTCATATTTAAAGTCTTTCACTGTCTAGTTATACCTTTTTTGAGATGTATTTCACATTACTTATCCTTTACAAACACTATATTCCAATCAAACTGTTAACTATACATGAAATTGCCTATCCTACCTTGATGTCTTTGCCCAGGATATCTAAAATACTCTTCCTCATTACTTTTCCCTTTGTGAATAAATTCCATGTTCCATTCTAGGCTAGTTTCAAGTTATACTTCTATGATCAGGCCCTTGCTGATCTCTTAGTTGTAAGAGCTTCCACCTCCCCTCAACAACAATAACAAAATTTATCCAGTGTTTACTCTGTTTATAACCATTTCAATTTTAAAAATGGTGTCATATTCTTTTCCTCATCTACTCTGTCTCCAAACCATTAAGAAGGCAAAAAATACAGTATTAATTTAATAGATAGGTAGATAGATATAGATAAATATAGATAAATATATTACATAAATATAAACATTTCTAAATCAATTCTATTACAAAAATAAAAGATTAACTAAGGAAAAAAATTCAGTGTACTCTGAGTCAATCAATTCTCAAACTTAAGTTTGATAGCAGTTTATATTATAAGCCCTTCAGAGTTGTGGTGGATGGATAATTGTATTGATCAGAGTTACAAAGTCTTTCACAACTGATTATTCTTACATTATTGCTGTTACAGTAGAAATTGTTCTCCTTCTTCTACTCTCTTAGCTTTGTACCGGTTCATTTAAGTCTTCCCAGGTTTTTCTAAAAACATCCCATTCATTATTTCTCATAGTAGAAGAGTATTCTGTTATATTCACATACCATAACTTGTTCAACCATTCCCTAGTTGATGAATGTTTTCTCTATTTCCATTTTTTTGCCACCACAGAAGAGCTGCTATAAATAATTGTGTTCATAGAGGTACTTTTACTTGTTCTTTGATCTCCTAGTCACATAGTAAAATATTCCTGGGTCAAAGGTTATGAAGTTTTGTCATTCTTTGGGAAAAGCTTCCCATTATTCTCCAGAATGTCAGACTAGTTTACAAGCCAACCATCAGGACACTAAGGTACCTATTTTATCATAAACATCTCAGCATTCATTTTTCTTTTCTTTCATGTTAGATAATCTAATGTGTGAGGCAGTACTTTAGAGTTGTTTTAAATTGCATTTCTCAAACTACTAGTGATTTAGAGAATTTGTTCATATGATTTGATAGCTTTGATTTCTTCCTCAGAAAACTGTCTCTGACTATATAATATATGTATATATAGATATAAATATATTAAAGGTAATAAATATACATGAACTTATGAATTTTCCTCCATTCTCATTGGATCTTCCCATAGGATATAAACTTCTTTTTTTATTTGAAAAAAATTATTTAACTAATTGATTTAGAATATTTTTCCATGGTTACATGATTCATCTTCTTTCCCTTCCCTCTGCTTATCCTCATCCTGCAGCCAACAAGCAGTTCCACCGGATTTTACGTGTGTCATCTATCAAGACCTATTTCCATATTATTAACATTTGCATCAGGGTGATCATTTAGAGTCTATGTCCCCAATCATATTCCCATTGACCCATGTGATCAAGCAGTTGTTTTTCATCTGTGCATATACTCCCACAGTTCTTTCTCTGGATGTGGATAGCATTCCTTCTCATACGTCCCTCAGAATTGTCCTGGATTATTGCATTGTTGCTAGTAGAGAAGTCCATTACATTCAATTGTACCACAGTGTATCTGTCTCTGTGTATAAGGTTTTCCTGGTTCTGCCTCTTTCACTATGTATCAATTCCTGAAAGTCAAACCAGTTCATATGGAATTCCTCCAATTCATTATTTCTTTTAACACAAGAGTACTCCATCACCAACAGAAACCACAATTTCGTCAGCCATTCCCCAATCAAAGGGCATCCCCTATTTTTCCAATTTTTTGCCATCACAAAGAGTGCAGCTATAAATATTTTTGTGCAAGTCTTTTTCCTCATTATCACTTTGGAGTAAAAACCCAGCAGTGGTATGGATAGATCAAAGGGCAGGCAGTCCTTTAAGACATTTGGGCATAGTTCTAAATTGCCATCCAGAATAGTTGGATGAATTCACAACTCCACCAACAATAATTTTATATCACAACTTTGCACCATCCCCTCCAACATTTACTATTTTCCTTTGCTATCATGTTAGCCAATCTGCTAGGTATGAGATGGTACCTCAGATTTGTTTTGATTTGCATTTCCCTAATTATAAGAGATTTAGGACACTTTTGCATATGTCTCTTAATGAGTACCATATTGTTTTTTTTTAAACCCTTAACTTCTGTGTATTGGCTCATAGGTGGAAGAGTGGTAAGAATGGGCAATGGAGATCAAGTGATTTGCCCAGGATCACATAGCTGGGAAGTGTCTGAGGCTGGATTTGAACCTAGAATGTCCCATCTCTAGGCCTGACTCTCAATCCACTGAGCAACCCAGCTGCCCCCTACCATATTGTTTTGATGACCACTGTTTGATATTACTGTTTAGGATTTATTACTGCTATGCCCCCTTCTTCACATTTTTTTCATTAATTTCTTTGATAATCTTGATCTTTTGTTCTTCTAAATGAAGTTTGTTATAATTTTTTTCTAATTCAGTAAAAAAAGTTTCTTGATATTTTTGTAGGTATGGCACTAAATGAATAAATTGATATGGATAGGATTGACATTTGTTATCTCATCCTACCATTAGCAACTAATATTTTTCCAGTTGTTTAGGTCTAGTTTTAATTGTGTGGAATGTGCTTTGTAGTTGTGTGCATATAATTCCTGTGTTTGTCTTGGCAGATAGATTCCTAAGTATTTTATATTGCCTAGGGTTATTTTAAATGGAATTTCTCTTTCTAATTCTTGTTGTTGAGGTGTGTTGGAAATATAAGAAATGCTGACAATTTATGTGGGTTTATTTTGTAACCTGCAACTTTCCTAAAGGTGTTGATTATTTTCACTAGCTTTTCTAGTTGATACTCTAAGATTCTTTAAGTAGACCGTCATATCATCTGCAGAGACTCTTCATTGCCTAGTTTAATACCTTCAATTTCTTTTCCTTCTCTCATTGGTACTGCTAGTGTTTCTAGTACAATTTAAAACAATAGAAGTGATAATGGGCATCCTTGTTTCACTCCTAATCTTATTGGGAAGGTTTCTAATTTGTCAACATTACAGTCAATCCTTGTTGATGGTTTTAAATATATACTGTTTATTATTTTTGTGAGAGCTCCTTCTATTCCTATTCTTTCTAGTGTTTTCATTAGAAATGAGTATTGTATTTTTTCAAAGCTTTTTTCTGCATCCATTGACATAAACATGTCATTTTTGTTGGTTTGCTTATTAATATGGTCAACTATGCGGATGGTTTTCCTAATATTGAACCATCCTTGCATAGTAGTCTTTTTGCTAGTATTCTATTTAAGATTTTTGCATCTATGTTCATTAAGGAGATTGGTCTGTAATTTTCTTTTTCTGTTTTAAACCTGCCTGGCTTTAGAATCAATACCATATTTGTGTCATAAAAGGAATTTGGTAGAACTCTTTGCTTATTATGTTAAGTAGTTTGTGTAGTATTGGGATTAGTTGTATTTTTTATATAATTCACTTGTGAATCCATTAGGCCCTAGGGAATTTTTCTTAAGGGAGTTCTTTGATGACTTGTTCAATTTCTTTTTCTGATAAGAGATTATTTAAGTAATCTATTTCTTCTTCTGTTAATCTATTCTATTTCTTCTTCTGTTAAAATTTTATATTTTTGTAAATATTCCATATCACCTAGATTATCATATTCATTGCCATGTAATTGTGCAAAATAGTTTTTAATGATTGCCTTAATTTCCTCTTCATTAGAGATGAGGTCTCCCTTTTCATCTTTGATACTAAGTTGGTTTTCTTCTTTCCTTTTTTTAGCAGATTAACCAGTACTTTATCTATTTTATTTGTTCATTCAAAGTACCAGCTTCTAGTCTTATTTATTAAATCAATGGTTCTATTTCTTTCAGTTTTATGAATTTTCCTTTCATTTTTAGTTTCCATTTGGGGATTTTTAATATGTTTGCTTTCTACTTTTTAAATTTGCATGTCTTATTTCATTGACTTCCACCCTCCATAATTTGTTAATATATGCACACAAGGATATAAATTTCCCCTGAGTACTGCTTTGGCTGCATCCCATAGATTTTGGTATGATATCTCATCATTGTCATTTTCTTCAATGAGATTATTAATTTTTTCTATGATTTGTTATTTAAGTAACCAATTATAGAGAATCATATTATTTAATTTTCAATTAGTTTTGGTTTGCTTCTCCATGTAACATTGCTAATCATTGTTTTTATTGTATTACAATCTGAAAAGGTTGTTTCTGCTCATTTGCATTTGTTTGCCATGTTTTTATGCCCCAGAAAATGCTCAATCTTTGTCAATGTACCATGTGCTACTGAAAAAAAAGTGTATTCTTTTCTTTTCTATTTATTTTTCTCCATATATCTGGTAACTCCAATTTTTCTAAGATTTCACTTACATCTCTTACCTCTTTCTTGTTTATTTTGTGGTTTGATTTATCTAAATCTGATATTGGAAGGTTCAGGTCTCCCATTAGTATACTTTTATTCTCTATTTTCTCCTTAAGCTCCAATAGTTTCTACTTTAAAAATTTCAATGCTATACCATTTGGTGAATACATGTTGAATACTGGTGTTTCCTCATTGTTTATACTGTTTTTTTTTATCAGAATGTAAATACCTTCCCTAACTCTTTTAATCAGATCCAATTTTACTTTGTCTTTTACAGATATCATGATTGTGATTTGTGCATTCTTTTTCTCAGTTGATGCCCAATATATTTTGCTCCAGCCTCTCACCTTTACCCTGTGTGTGTCTACCTGCCTCATGTGTGTTTCTTATAGACAACATATGATAGAATTTTGTTTTCTAATCCACTCTGAAATTTGCTTCCATTTTATGGGTGAGTTTATCCCATTCACATTCAGAGTTATGATTACCACCTGTATATTCCCAATCATTTTGATTTCCTCTTCTAGTCCTCCCTTTCCTTTTTTCAGTATTGTCTTCTACAAAAATGTTTTCCTTTTAATTAGTCCCCCAAATTCCAACACTTTTTTTACTTCCCTTTCCACCCCCTTCCTTCTTAGTACCTTATTATTTTTCTTTAAGGTCCATTAAATTGCCTCCCCTCACTCTATCCCTTTTTTTTACTTCCCACCCCATTCTACCTTTTGTTTTCCCCCACTCCTTTCCTATAGAGTATGATAGATTTTGATACCTCATTGTATCTATATGCTCTTCCCTCTCAGAATTGTTTGTTTCTAGTTTTACAGATAGACCTATATTCTAAAATTGTTTCATCTAGACCAGTTTTCCAGGTCAAGTATTTTCTAGGTGTGATATTTCATGTTTCCTTTTATTTCGTCATTCTTTTGACTTTGCTTTATTAATTCTTCCTGTCTGGTGAGATCATTAGCATCTACTTACACAAATATGATCTTAAAAGACTGGTTTTCAGCTAGGATCTTTTGAGTTTCCTTTTCTGGTTGGTCTATCCTGCTTTTCTTGGCTCCCAGCAGGTCAATTCTGGTCTCTAATTTGCCTATCATTTCATTTGATTTCTGGGCTTCTTTTTCCAAGTGGAAGTTTCTGTCTTTTAAACTGTTATTTTCTTTTAGAACTACTTCCCTCTTTTTTGCCAAGTTTCTTCTATCTTCTTATTTGGTTCATAATCTCAAATCTGAGCTACTCAAAAGCTTGTGACCAATTTCCATTTTTTTTGGAAGGTTTGGATTTCTTTACTTATTTGTCATCTTCTGCTATCTCCTCTATGTTCTTGAATATAAACTTCTTGAAAGCAAGGAATGATATAATTTTGTATTTTCATCACCAATTACATTTGTGACTATCCAACTGAATTGAATCAAATTTCTAAAAGAAAATCATCTAGTATAGCAATTCCAAGTTTACACAACTCAGAAAAAGCTACTATAATATATCAGAATCAACATTTGGTGGACAAATGGGAAGATAGTTGTATGATGCCTGTGTTTGGAAGACCTTGTTCTATGTCACTCTATAAATTTTTTTTAATATTTGTACTTTTATTAATATTCATTTTTTAGAAAAGTTAACATGGTTACATGATTCATGCTCCTACTTTCCCCTTTACCCCTCACACTCCCCCCACCCCTGGCTTATGTGCATTTCCACTGGTTTTAACATGTGTCATTGATCAAGACCTATTTCCAAATTGTTGATCATTGCTTTGGTGTGGTAGTTTCGAATCAAAACCCCCAATCATGTCTGCCTCAACTCATGTGTTCAAGCAAATGCTTTTCTTCAGTGTTTCCACTCCTGTAATTCTTCCTCTGAATGTGGGTTGGGTTCTTTTCCATAAATCCCTCAGAATTGTCCTCAATCATTGCATTGTTGCTATGCAATTCTATTTTACCACAGTGTATTGGTCTCTGTGTACAATATCCTTCTGGCTCTGCTCCTTTCACTCTGCATCACTTCCTGGAGGTCTTTCCAGTTCACATGGAATTCCTCCAGTTTATTATTCCTTTGAGCACAATAGTATTCCATCACCAACATATACTATAATTTGTTCAGCCATTCCCTAATCGAAGGACATACCATACTTTTCCAGTTTTTTTTGCCACCACAAAAAGCATGGCTATAAATATTTTTGTACAAGTCTGTTTATCTATGATCTCTTTGGGTTACAAACCCAAATATGGTATGGCTGGATGAAAGGGCAGGCATTCTTCTATAGCCCTTTGATCATAGTTCCAAATTGCCATCCAGAATGGTTGGATCAGTTCACAACTCCACCAGCAATGCATTAATGTCCCAATTTTGCCACATCTCCTCCAATATTCATTGATCTCCCCTCCTCTCATTTTAGCCAATCTTCTAGGTGTAAGGTCATACCTCAGAGGTGATTTGATTTGCATTTCTTTAATTATTAGAGATTTAGAACACTTTCTCATGTACTTATTGATAGTTTTGTTTTCTTTATCTGAAAATTTCCTCTTCATGTCTCTTGCACATTTATCAATTGGGGAATGGCTTGATTTTTTTATACAATTGATTAAGTTCCTTGTATATTTGAGTAATTAGACCCCTGTCAGAGTTTTTTGTTATTAATATTTTTCCCAAATTATTGTTTCCCTTCTGATTTTGGCTACATTGTTTTTGTTTGTAGAAAAGCTTTTTATTTTAATATAATCAAAACCATTTATTTTCTCAAGCCCTTTACCTTAAACCTGTGTATGTCCACCTGCCTCATATGTGTTTCTTGTAGACAGCATATGGTAGGATTTTGGTTTCTAATCCACTCTGCTATTTGCTTCTGTTTTATGGGCCAGTTCATCCCATTCACATTCAGAATTATAATTATCAGTTGTGTATTCACCAACGTTTTGGTATCCACTCCTAGTTCTACCCCTTCTTCTTAAACTTTTTTTCCTTTTAAACTAGTGGTTTGCTTTAAGACAGTAGCTCTTGTCCCCTCCCTTGATTAACTTCCCTTTCTATGCCCTCCCTTAATATTCCCCTCTTTTTATTTTAAACTCCTAATGAATTTCCTCCCCCTTCTTCTTTTCTCCCTTTTTTAACCTCCCCCCTCCCCTGCTCCCCTTGGTTTATCCCTTCTGACTTTCTCAGTAGGGTTAGATAGAGATTTATATCCTAATGGATAATATAGCTACTCTTCCCTCTCAGGGTTAATTACACTGAGAGTAAGGTTTAAATATTACCTCTTAATGCTCTCTTCCTCTCCTTCTTATAATAGTATTCATCACTTCCCCTTCCAATGCCCTCTTTTTGTGTAATAGATTATCCTATTTTTCTTTTTTTTAGTTTAATTTAATTTAATTTAATTTTAAACCCTTAACTTCTATATATTGGCTCCTAGGTGGAAGATTGGTAAGGGTGGGCAATGGGGGTCAAGTGACTTGCCCAGGGTCACACAGCTGGGAAATGTCTAAGGCTGGATTCGAACCTAGGACCTCCCATCTCTAGGCCTGGCTCTCAATCCACTGAGCTACCCAGCTGCCCCCATATCATATTTTTCTTATTCATTCAAGTTTCTCTTGGTGTCCTCTACTACTCTACTATTCAACCCCCTCTTTCACACACCCCATATCATCTTAGACCATTTAGTATTCCAACCTCTCCCTATGTATAAAATTCTTCTAATTACTATAATAGTGAATAATAGAATAGTGAATAAAGTTCACTATAGAGAATTATACATAACATTTCTCCACATAAAAATACAAATAATTAGATCTTATTGAAGCCCTTAAAGAGGCAAATTTTAAAAATACAAGTTTTCTTTCTTTCCCCTCTGTTACTTATTTACCTTTTTATGTTTCTCTTGATTTTTGTTGCTAGATATCAAACTTTCCATTTAGTCCTGGTCTTTTCTGTGCAAATACTTGGAAATCTTCTATCTTGTTGAATGCCCAAACTTTCCCCTGTAAGTATAAAGTTAGTTTTAATAGGTAGGTAATCCTTGGTTGTACCCAGTTCTCTTTCCTTTCTGAATATCATATTCCAAGCTTTGCAATCTGTTAGTGTGGAGGCTGCCAGATCCTGTGTGATCCTGATTGGTGCTCCTTTATATTTGAATTGTCTCTTTCTGGCTTCAGGTAAGATTTTTTTCTTTTACTTGGAAGCTCTTGAATTTGGCTATTATATTCCTGGGTGTTGTCTTTTCAGGGTCGAGCATAGAGGGTGATCTATCGATCCTTTCAATGTCTATATTGCCCTTTTCTTGTAGAACTTCAGGGCAATTTTGCTGAATAATTTCTTTTAGTATGGAGTCCAAATTTCTATTAATTTCTGCTTTTTCAGGAAGACCAGTGACTCTCAAATTGTTTTTTCTAGCCCTGTTTTCTTGATCTGTCACTTTCTCATTGAGATATTTCAAGTTTCCTTCTATTTTATCAGTCTTTTGACTTTGTTTTATTTGTTCTTGCTGTCTTGAGAGATCATTAGCTTCTAATTGCTCAATTCTAGCCTTTAGGGACTGATTTTTGGTTATAATCTTTTGGTTTTTGTTTATAATCTTTTGGTTTTCCTTTTCAATCTGGTCATTTCTGGTCTTCAATTGACTTGCCTCACTTTCCAATTGTGAAATTTTGCCTTTTAAACTGTTATTTTCTTGCCAGATCTCTTCCATCTTTCTCATCATCTCAGATTTGAACTCTTCAATAGCTTGTGACCAGTTTTCATTATTTTGGGAAGGTTTGGATGTGATTACTTGTTTGTTCTCCTCTGCTGTTTGCTCTGTTGTCTGGATTTTCTCTGTGTAAAAGTTGTCGAGTGTTACAGATTTCTTCTTGATGATCTTTCTCTTTTGGTGTTCTTTTCTCTGGCTTGCCGTTGTTAGCCCTGCACCCTCTCAGGTTTATACTCACACCCAGGGTCTGTTTGCACTCTTTAGGCTCCTGAGGTCTCAGATCTAGTCGTTCTCAGGGACAAGCCTCCTGGTGGCCCCCTTGCTTGTTCCTCTGTCCAAGGCTCCTTTAACAGTTTCAGGGTGCTGTTTCCACAGTCATGCACCCCTCTGCACTGGGACCTCACTCAAGGTCCACTCCTTTGCTCAGGATCTGAGTCCACAGCTAGGCTCAGGATCTGAGTCTGCTCCTGCACTCAGGATCCGTGGACTCAAGGGCCTGCACTTGTGCCTGTGCTCAGGTTCTGTGTTCAAAGTCCATGAGTTCTTTAGCCTCTTGGGGTCTTAAGTCTTGCTGCTCTCAGGAACAGGCCCTGGTGCCTCCAGGTAGCTGCCAAGGACTTAATGGGTGCCTCAAGTTTGCTCTAGCTCTTGTGCTCTGGCTTTGGCACTGTAGTTGGTGTGGGGTGGGGGAGGGGGTTGCTCAGCTTGAGTTTTAATGAGAGTTATTTTACCCCCTTATAGTATGGAAATGTCCCAATTCCACGTACCTTCAATGCTGCACCCTGTTGTGGAGTCCCTTTGTTCCTCTGGATTTGTTTTTATGTCTTCTTGAGGAGTCCTATATGTTTTGGTTAGGAGAGATTAAGCAGCTGCTTTTTACTCTGCCACCATCTTAACTAGGAATTCCATTCTATAAATTTTAAATGTCATTTATGTTATTTATTGGCAATATGTGTATTTAAGGAAAACGACCAACTATTTCTCATTTCTAGGGTACCTCTTAGTGCAGCAGAAAATTTACCTATTGGGAGAAATGTTATTCACTGACAAAGAGAGGTGAATCTTGTTAAAATTTTGTTGTGTAGTACAAACGTCAGTGTCCCCTGTTGCCAAAATAGCTGAGATTAGCCAATGGATATTAGTTCACTGATTGAATATAATATTCAAACTGTATCATCCCTGTGTTCAGCATTATTTTATGCCTCTATATTTCATCTCAAATCTAAAGACCATTTGTATATTTTATGGGCATAAAACGTCTTCAAGAAAACATTAAGAAAATAAGGTAGGAATATTTCAATGCTAATAAAGCTCAAAAAGAATATAAAGGGGTTAAAATTCACATATGTATTTTTCAATATATGGTTTGTTTAGAAAGAGTGATAGAGTGGATATACAGTAAACTTTGCAGGCACAGTGACCTGTGATTTACCTCTGATACATACTAACTACATGACCCTGGGCACTTAATCTCTTAGTGCTCTACATAATTTCTAAGACTATGTTAAAAAATTCATGTTTTGCATTGGTAGATGGAAAGTCCACACCTGGGAGTTCTCTATATAAGTTAATCACAACTCCAATCAAATCCCTATCTTTATCTTATTCTTATGCTCTGTTACTCCTTATATAATAAAATGTATTATTTTATATAAATTTTTATTTAAATATATATAATTTATATTATGTGAATATAAATTATATTTAAAATAAAATGTATTAAAAAGGAATAAAAATGTAAATTAGAAAATTCCACTTTGAAAATTTACAAAATACAATCATTTCCCAGATGTAGTAAATTTTATCTCTTTATACATAGGGAGAGGTTGGAATACTAAATGGTCTAAGATGATATGGGGTGTGTGAAAGAGGGGGTTGAATAGTAGAGTAGTAGAGGACACCAAGAGAAACTTGAATGAATAAGAAAAATATCACTTTATAAATATTTTCTTAGCTAATTTTAACCCAGTTTTCTGAAGTATAAGTTTATGTAGTTAAGCTATTTAGTGTTTTTAATGCAGTGAAGACATCGTTCACTCAATTTACTAATAAACAGTTATTAATTTCCAGTAAAAAGGTACTAAAAGTATTAAAACTCCAAAGAAATAGTTTCTTTCCTCAAGCAACTTGTATTCTACTAAGGGAAATAACATACAGTCGACTTATAAGTAAATATAAAATATTTTTAAATGGATGTGCTCATGTAGAGTATGCATACACACATGTATTCTTTATATATATAGGCTGGTCTAATGATATGCATTAATACATATCTCTAAGACTCATCCTGAGGAAAGAAAGTGGAATTAGGGGAGTGCCTGAATTACCAAAATGATTCTAGCTAAGATAAGATGGGTAGTCAGGCCCCATGAACAGTATTAGCCTAGGTATTCTTTTTTCCAAGACTCTAAGAAGAATACTAGGTTAGAATATGTATCTTTATCCTCAAATATTGCTGATCTATGGACATCATACATTCAAAATAAAAGTTGCCTCTCTTGTCACTATCCATTTAGTACCACTTTAATTTCTTTCAATCAATATTGGTTACACAAAAGACCATCACAGAGAGTAAATATTAAGTCAGATCATCTATTCAAGCCAAATAGCAAGTAGAAATCAGGGAGACTGGGAAGATTACAAAAATCAGAAATTATACAAGAAGACTACTTAGAAAAGAGTGAAAGAAGACTGTATTTGAACCAAGAGAGAGGATGAAATCTCATACACAAGGAGAAATTTTCTGAATTCTCCAGGCATTCAAGCTAGATGTAAGGTAAAATGTACTACAAGCCTTCTGTTTCCAAAGTCTTTTCTTCCAAAAAAATTTTGTAACAATCTTGTCCCTCCCTGTAGGTTCTTGTTGATATCCTCTCCAATTAGGAGTCATTTTAGTGATATTTAGATATTTAGAGATAGATATATCTCCCTCTGAAAATTCACCAATGTGTAAAACACTACAGGGATGAGTGAAAGCCCAGTTATATAAGCAATATAAGTGCAAGCTTATTTTTTAGGAGAGAGACAAGTTATTAGTAGTGTAAATAGTTTTGCAATAAGCCATGTTGTGCAAACTACTGCAAGATGGGGTTTCAGATTTTGGAATCCCCAGAGCTGCCATGAGCTGGCATGAGACTGGGAAAGAACGTTGGCGCACCCCTATAAATAGAAGGTCACTCCTAAGCAAAGGAACTCAGTTGTCAGTTAAGGTGGGTGGAAGGGTGGAAAGGGGAAAGCTCTCTAGACAAGCCCAGAAGCTGCACCATAATCCAGTGTTAACTGATTCACTTTAGGGTCAGGTATTTAGGTCTATTATCTTTATATCCTGCCATCAGCAGTTGTTTACCATCATCAACAAGATTAATTAACAACATCATCAAGAAAACTATCACAGATCTACAAGTATTTTATAATCAACCAAGTTTGATTTACATCTAACAACTTGACCTAGGCTTAAGGTTGCCAGGCCAGCCAGTTTGACAGAATTCCATTTGTGCCTTTCCCTCTTGGAACTGCCTGAAGATTTATTCAACTAGTTATTTTAATCCAGTTTATCCTTAAACCTTTCTCCTATACCTATCTTCCCTCTATCCTTGAATCATCTTTAAGTTGTTCCCATTATCAATTAAATTACTTAACTGATATCCAATATTTGTTTACTGACCTGGTTCATCAGTCTCAAGAAAATCATCATAATGAAGTGTGTTAGTTGGAGTGATTTCTTAATTGGGAGGGTTTTCACAGACTGAACATCAACTCCTGTCTGTGATTAATTCCCAATCTAATTAAGATCCTTTGGTTTCCTCATAGTCAGATTAGCATAACCAGTTTTATCAAAAAGTTACTGAGTTATATACCATCAAGAGATAAAGATCATATCCTGTTTGTCAGTTGAGAATTATCAGTGTCTGCTTACTGGCCCAAAAAGGACTAGTGCTGTCCACCTGCTGAACACAGAGCAGGCTGGTGCTTTATAGTCTCCTTACAGTAGATAGGGTATCAGGAAAGCCATCCTGAGAGTAGTAGTAGCTCTAAGCCTGTGCATACACACAATCCATGCATAGTTTCTGGTGGAAGAAAGATGATTCAGAGAACATAAATATTCTGCAAAAAGTCTTACTTTAACATTTATTGTATTATAGAAGTAATTCTATATTCTTGAGAGGTCAGGGCATTGGAATAAAAGTTCTATTCAGTATGATCAAGCTGGAAAGACTTGGTTTGGGGAAAAGTGTGGTTTTGGCAATAGATTGTGTTTGCAGCCTAAGGATTGATCTAACTAAATTTGCATCTGGGGATATATGTTAACTGAAAACCAGATGAATTAAGTTGACCAAATTAAATGCTGATAGAAACATGAAGAAATAGACCTAATATTGGATTGTAAGAGTGGCTGTGATTTTTTTTATAAAATAAGATGAAATATATATTGAGAGTTGGATTGTAAGAGTGGCTGTGATTTTTTTTATAAAATAAGATGAAATATATATTGAGAGCTGTTCATGTTCATTAACCTAAGTATCCCATTATTAGTATTAGGCCCTATAGGCATTGAGAGGGCAAAAAGCTTAATATATATGAAAATATTGATGAAAGTTTTGTTTGTAATCACAAAATAATCATAAATAACCTAAATGCAATGATTGGGAGAAACAGCTAAAAGATTGTGATATTTGAATGTGATGGATTGTATGATGTTATTGAAATGACAAATATAAGAAATATGAAGAAAATAAGGGAAGTATATTAAGTGATTAGAAGGGAAGGAAATAGAATAAGAAAAATACACACTATAATTACATTAAAAACCCACAATATTTTCAAATAGAAACACTTGGATCCTAGAAAAGACAAAATTACAAAGTTCTCTGCCTTATGACTCTATCCTAAGACCCTTTCACCTTGGTATCAGCAAAGTCTCCACAATCTTAGAGCATGCCATCCTTTTGGCCTGTCTCCACAATCATGGGCACAATCCAGAAGGCCTTTTGGCCCCCTTCTCTTAATGTTTTGGCTGTTACTCAGAACACTGCTATGTTTCTGAGAGTGACAGTTCCTTAGTCCTATATGGAATTTTTAAAAATGTATCAAAGTAAAATGAATCACAAGGGAACTCAAAAACATGGAATGTTTATATTAGCACACATGTATAATTCCCATATTTTAAACAAATTTTAAAAAATGTGGAGTTTGTGATTTTCCACATAATTTTATGCATTTTTGTATTTAATTATTTTTAGTGGTTGTCGTTATTAAATATATAATTATAAAAAGTGAAAAAAAATTGCTCAAGATAATACAAAGTCATTTGCTCAGCAATGTTCAAGTCAGAATTTGAATTGACGTATTCTTGTCTCTAGATTCAACTCTCTATCACTTGTGCTACCTGGTTACTGCTAACTATGTACACTATGTACCTTCTCACAGGGGTCAATAAGAATTGCTAATTAAAATAGTAATTTGTAAATAGGAAATGCCACTCAACTAAGTTCATTTTTCTGTGGCTGAATGACCCATATGACTACCTTCCTTTAGGTTGTATGCACAACAATTTGATATTAGGAAAGAAAACTTCCATACGAAAATGCAAAACATAGTTTCTAAGGTCTTTTTCAGAAAGGGAGAATTGGGCTTCTTATTTGCAAAAGGATCAATAAACTGAAAAGCTGAAATATCATTTTTATGCTCTCTAAGATCAGTGTGGGATATTGAATTTACTCCTGACCACAGGCAATCTGCTGCTTGCAACTCTTCAACTGAGCTGCAACATAAAGCCTCACAAAGAATCGGCATAAAGTCTTCCTAAAATTCTAACAAATGAAAAGAAAAGAGCATAGAAATATAAGGATGCCTGCCCTGCTAGAAATAGCAAATTGCACCAAAGGTGATTCTTTAGTGCTAAATTACAGAATTTCTAATCATTAAACAATTATAGAACATTAGGTTGAGGTGACAGAGAAATTACATAACCATTAAGCAGTTTGTTCTGTTTCTGAAATGGGAAAAACTTTTTATATGACCAAATCAGATTTCTTAATTTGGAAAAAAAAGTCTATCAGAGATGGTATAAAAACTAGTCTCTTAAGACATTTTTGCCACAAATATATGCCCTTCTGATGTCAAAGAGAGGATATAGAAAATTTTTATTCAAGAATATTAAAATAAGAGACAATGTCCTGGAAAATAACTGAAAGAAAATGGGAAATGATGAGTTATCCTAATAGGTTTAAATTAAGATATCCTTTTGATGATTCTCAAATGGAATTGAATGGGATGGGGAGGTATAAATTTCTGAACTCATTTGTTTGGGTATCATAATACAGGTTTGTATTGTATTTGGGGGCTATGTGTAAAGGATGGAATAATGCAAGGGGGCTCTGGTATCTATTAATATTATTTGTGTGACTGTGTATGTGTGTTAATCTTAAGACTCCTCATACAGAGTATTATATAAGCAGCTTACACAAAAGAGAACTGTGTAATAATATGGACCTTCATTTCATTTTCCTTGCTTTAAAAAAAAAAGTAAAAAAATGAATTTCACATGCTACTTTCAGAACTATACTGATTGCCAAAGATTCCATTTAAAATACCTTTTTTGCTTTTCCTTTCATTAAAAAAATGTTTCAATTGCCTTCTTTTTTGCCTTTACTATTGTTTACCATCCTTTCCATTCCAATTCAACCCTCAAAATGATTAAAGATGGAAAAATCTGTAACAAAGAATCATACCCATGCCAAGTAAATCCACACATTGACTATATACAAATATATACTCTCTCTAATCTTTTATTTGTTTTTACTTATGTTGCAATATTTGTCCATTACATTCTCATAATAGTTTTCCTTTCCTATCTTCTATTAATAGGCACCCCATTAGATTCTAATCTTTCTTCCCCTTTTAATTCCCCCATGAGGAAGTTTGTTTTACTTTTAATCATTCTACCCCTATGATTAACCCTTTCTCAAACTTTCCCTCATTGGTTATTATTTTACTATGAATATTGCTGTTTTTCTTTTTTAAAAAACCCTTACTCTCCATCTTAGAACTGATATTGTGTTTTGGTTCCAAGGCAGAAGAAGGGTAATGGCTAGGCAATGGGATTTAAGAGTCTTGCTCAGGGTCACACAACTAGGAGGTGTTGGAGGCCAGATTTGAACCTCTCATTTCTAGGCCTGGTTTTCAAACCACTGAGCCACCTAGTTGCCCCCAATTGATGTATTTCTAAATGATACTTATTTTAGGCATTTGCTTATATGTTCAATTCTCCTTTGTCTATTTCAGATAAGATGATTTAATGAAATACTCCCTTCCTCTCTATATATTTTCTCTCTATATGTTTCCTATTATATATGTATATGTATATAATATTGCTGTTTTCTACATATATCCATAAATGCATACATACTTTATAGTCAATCCTCTATGTATGTTTACTTTTTTGTCATGCATCCTGTTTTTTCTTCTCCATCCTCTCTTCTCTTTTTCTTCTGAGTCCTTAGAACAAAACAAATCCACTTCTATCTCCTGACATTTTCTTATTTATCTCCATTAATCTCCTTTGAAGAAATTAAGGTCTGAAAGGATGATTGTTTTTTCTCCCTCATTAGAAATTAGCACTCCATCATCATACATCCCGTTTTAGTTCTGGATTCTTAGGCTTATATTTTGGTTACTTCTCAGCTCTCTTTTCTCATCATTAATACTTGAAAATGTTCTTTTCCGCTAAAAGTCCATGTTTTTTCTTGGTAGGATTATGTATGCTGAACTTTGCAGGGTAAATTGTTCTTGGTTTTATGAATAAATCTACTGCCTTTTGGCATATCCTATTCCAAGATATCCTGTGTTTAGATGAGAAAATGCCAGATTTTTTGTGATCCTAACTGTGGTTCTTTAGTTCCTGAATATTTTATGTCTACTTTGCTTGCAGTATTTTTCTTCAATACAGAAGTTTTAGGTTTTGGCTATGATGTTCCTGATGCTTCTGTTTTTGTGCTTTATTTCAAAAGATTATCTGAATTCTTTCTGATTTTATATTGTACCCTTTTGATAATGGTTTGAGGTAGCTTTCTTAATATGATTATTTAAATGCATTGTCTGAATTAGGTTATTTACTCTCTCTCTTTCCATTGCCTTCTTTCTCTACTTTATTTCATTAAAAAAATTTAAACCCTTACTTTCCATGTTGGAATCAGTATAAAGTACTAGTTCTCAGACAGAAGAATAGTACAGACTAGGAAAGGAGGGGAGGTTAAGTGACTGGCCCAGGGACACACGGCTAGGAAGTGTTTGAGATTAGATTCAAACCCAAAACTATCCATCTCTAGCCATGCATCTTAATCCACTGAGACAACTAGTTATCTCTTTTTTTCCTTTTTAAAAAAATTTTGCTTGCATTCTTCTAGATGTTAATATAATTTATGGAAAAACACATCTTATTTCCCCTTTGAGTCTCTGTTTACAGACTTTATGGAGTTAATTTCTTGCTCTTGGGTATATTTGGGGGCATAGTTGTAGCTACAATAATATCTTTTACTAGTGTTTTGGAATTATGGATTGGTGTGAAGACTAGGTTCTGTTTCCTATTTTATTTTCTGGAATGGGGAATGGGGAATTGCCAATCAAACAGGTGGTGTG
The DNA here is from genome assembly GCF_016433145.1 of Gracilinanus agilis. Classification (NCBI taxonomy): domain Eukaryota; kingdom Metazoa; phylum Chordata; class Mammalia; order Didelphimorphia; family Didelphidae; genus Gracilinanus; species Gracilinanus agilis. The sequence goes on from NC_058135.1 coordinate 90,299,498, forward strand.
ATAGAGACATTAGCATCATATGGGCAATCAACAAGACAAAAGAAAGGAACCCAACACACTGGCCCATCCATTCACAGACCAGAAGCTCAATTGGAAGTCCTATTTCCTCTCTAACCCTGACACCCTCTCATACAAATGCTGAGTGTGTGTCTTCGCCATTACAAAGAAGCTATAGAATTGCATGCCAGCCTTCCAGACTGCAGACATGGGAAGAGGTTTGAGTTCCACCAAATTGGAGCCCCAATTCAATTCAAGGATCAGAAAATCAATTATGTGAAATATCAGAAATATATCCATAAGGCTGGTACGTGAATACCATTCTCATCAGAGTCATCTTTTGAATACATCTTTAATACTTTCATGATTCATTTATACCTGGAGCCCTTCAAAAATTCAACCCAAATATTACATGCTTCATAAGGTCTTTCCTGTGTACCCTTTGCCTTCTCCCCCTCAGCAGCTAGTTCCCTCTATCCATGACTACTCTGTAGGTTACAATTGATGTCATTACTGTTTCCTATATTAAGATGTAAGCTCTTTGAGTGCAGGGAATATATTTGTTTGGTTTTGTTTCTTTGTATCCTCAGTGCTTAATATAGTATATTATACATTGAAAATCATCGAGAAATGCTTATTAGAAAGAAGACTTAGATTGAACATAATTTCTACCCATTCGTTTTAGTTCAGCCTTCCATTCACACATATAATACCATCATCCCCATAGGAATTCTACAAATATTTGAGGAAAGCTACTGGAATCATTAAGTATTCCTGTCCCCAGAACAAACATTGTTCCAGAAGAAGCAAGTTATTCAAGTGCTCCCCTGTTTATATGGTTTCACTTACACTCCTCATCTTGGCCACTGTACTCCATAGGTACTGTAGTTTATTACATTAGAGTTAGTCTTCAGAAGCAAAAACAGTATCGAAAAAATGGTTCTGATCAATGCATACTACACAGTTAACAGGCTGATTTTTGAACACTTAAGTCTAGGACTTAAAGCCTGAGACACAGGCAGATGGATTTGTTATTTCCTACCTCATGTACTCTCAGAACAATAAGTTTCAGAGTCTGTTGGCATGGAGACCACCACATAACAAGATACATTTCCATTAAGGACAGTAGGAGCCAATGTTGTTTCTGCTGAATGATTTACAAGTCCCCAAGTTAGAAGGGTCTGTTGGTTTTACAGTGCAGAGAGGAGCAGAAAAAGCAAAACAGTCTACGGGTAGCATCTGTATAGGGGAAAGGGAGACAATCTTTAATGCAAACTACTGTGAATACCTGTGTACAAACACATCATTTGTTCTTTCTGGCTAGGAAGACAAATCAGAAGATTTGAAATCAAAAGAGCTAAAATGAAGAAAGCAGAGAGACTCTGATATATACCTCAGTTTTTCATGATGAAGTATCTGTCAGATTGTGGTGCAAAAGGAAACTTCCAACTGACACAAGAGATCACTTCTATAGTACTAAATGAAGGGCTATTCCAATAGAGAAATGGTAACATTGTAAGATGATAAACTCCCTTTGTAGTTTTTAAACTAAACTGGATGACTCCTATTCATATAATTTATAGAGGATAAGTTATGTAATCACTAGATTATATCCAGCATCTCTTCCAATTCTGAGAGAATTCTAAATTAATATTACCAATACTCAAAATATCCAACTATCATTTATTAAAAGGTCCCTTCAAGAAAACATATTTGTATATGGCATGGTTTTCTTCATGGTACTCTTTAGTCTAGAAATTAACAATAAAAAAATAAGTCAAGGGGCAGCTAGATGGCAGATGGATTGAGAGCCAGGTCTAGAGATGGGTTCCTTTGGTTCAAATCTGGCTTCAGATATATCTAGCTGGGTAAGACATTTAACTCCATTTACCTGACTCTCCACTTCTGCTTTGGAAATGGTATTTATTATCAATTCTAATTTGGAAGGCAAATATATTGATTTTTTTAAGTGGGCAAAGCCATTATTTATAGTATTTGTTCGTAAATAAAAGATAAATGCTAGTATTGAAAACTGAACAATTCCCAGTTGGCTTCTTCACATCCAATTAAAGAGAAATAACATGTACATAGAAGGTGAATTAAAAAGAAAAATGAACTTCTGTGTTAAGATGGTTGGTTGCAGAACCCTTACTTGCCACACCACCAACCTATATGATACCTTAAAACAGGGGTCAGCAACCTTTTTGGCTGTGAGAGCCATAAATACCACATTTTTAAAAATGTAATTTTGTGAGAGCTGTACAGTGCTCACAGTATGCACTCCTGTAACAGTGCATTCTCCTGTAACAGCTCCTGAAAAAATTTGACTTTATGGCTCCTGCAAAAAGGGCCATACGTTGCCAACCCCTGCCTTAAAAGAACAAAAAACAAAACAATTTCAGATGAATGAAGGTCCTCCACAATAGGGCACAGCATCAAAGGTAGGTGGGATGTGGAAATTTTCACCTATACAGGGGTGAATTAGCTCCCATCAAAATGTGAGCTGATCAACCCTCCCCCAACCCACCTACAATGCATAGTCACAGATAGCATGCTAGAATTAGAGTGGTGTGGGGCAATTTCTAAGTTCTTGGCAGCTGATTAAAAACACCCCTGAGAGCAGCTAGATGTGAAACCCCAGGAGGCTAAAGAGTGATCACCTTGGGCGCAGAGAGGGGAGTGGGGCTACACACAGCAAAAACTGTGCAGACGAAAAAAGTAGCAAAAAGTACCATTAGGCAAAAACTGCTCTGTAGCTCCATACACAAAGAGGATTCCTTCTTCATTCAGACTTCTGAGGGAAGCAAAAATCAACACAGTGATGGCTACCAATGCACAAGAAATGACAATGACCAAAAGGAAGAAGAAAAAACACTAACTCTGGATAATTTTTAAGGAGAAAAAATCCAGAGCAGAGAGGAATACAGCAGAGGAGGACAAACAAATGAAAATTGGTCAGGAGCTCTTGAAGAGTTCCAATCTGAGATCACGAGAAAGGTGGAAGAGATTGGCAAGAAAAGTGGGAAATAGTCCAAAATGAAAATAACAGTTTAAAAGGCAGAATTATTAATTGGAAATTGAGGTCCAGAAATCAAATGAATTGATAAGCAAATTGAAGACCAGAAATGACCAGTAGGAAGCCATGAGAGGCCAGATAGAACAGACCTAAAAGGATTATAGCTGAAAACCAGTCTTTAAAGACTAGAATTGGGCAAGTAAAAGCCAATGATCTCACAGGGCAGCAAGTATTAATAAAGCAAAGTCAAAAGACTGATAAAATAGAAAGAAACATGAAATATCTTTCTGACAAGATGANCTTTTTAGATCTTAGTGCAATAAAAATAATAATTAGTAAGGGTATAAGGAAAGGCATATCAAAAACTAATTGGAAATAAAATAATATGATTCTCCAAAGTTAGTTAGTAAAAGAAGAAATCATAGAAACAATTAATAATTTCATTGAAGAGAATGACAATGATGAGATATTCTAACAAAACCTGTGGAATGCAGCCAACCAGGGGGAAATTTATATCTGTGAGTCTATATATTAATGAATTGGGGAGGACAGAGATCAATGAATTGGGCATGCAAATCAAAAAACTAGAAAGTGAAAGAAATTAAAAATCCACAGGTGAAAACTAAATCAGAAATCCTAAAAATTAAAGGAAAAATTAGTAAAATCAAAATAAAAAGAACTATTCAACTAATAAGTAAAACTAGAAGCTGGTACTTTGAAAAAAGAAATAAAATTGAGAAAGTACTAGTCAATCTAATTAAAAAGAAGGAAAGAATAAAATCAAATTAATAGTATCAAAGATGAAAAGAGAGACCTCACCTCTAATGAAGAGGAAACTAAGGCAATCATTAAAAACTATTTTGCCCAATTATATGGCAATAAATATAGCTATCTACGTGATAGAGATGACCAAATTAACAGCAGAAGAAATAGAATATGTGAATAATATCATATCAGAGGAAGAAATTGAACAAGCCATCAAAGAACGCCCTAAGAAAACATCCTGTACACCAAATAGATTCACAGGTGAATTCTATCTAACTTTCAAAGAACAACTAATTGCAATACTATATATATATATATATATATATATATATTATTGGACATAATAAGCAGAGAAGGAGTTCTACCAAATTCCTTTAATGACACAAATATAGTACTGATCCCAAAACCAGGTAGATCAAACACAGAAAAAGATAACTATAGACCAATCTCCTTAATGAACATAGATGCAAAAAATCTTAAACGGAATACTAGCAAATGATCACAAGAGTTATTCATTATGATCAGGTGGGATTTATACCAGGAATGCAAGGATGGTTCAACATTAGAAAAATCAATCACATAATTGACCATATCAACAAGAAAATCAACAAAAACCACATGATTATCTCAATAGATGCTGAAAAAGCCTTTGCCAAAATAAAATACCCATTCCTTTTGAAAACATTAGAAAGAATAGGAATAAAAGGCCCTTCCCTAAAAATAATAAACAGTATATATCTAAAACCATGAACAAACATCATCTGCAATGGGGATAAATTAGAATCATTTCCAATAAGATCAGGAGTGAAACAAGGATGCTCATTGTCACTACTATTAATTAACATTCTACTAGAAACACTAGCAGTAGCAATTAGAGAAGAAAAAGAAATTGAAGGTATTAAAATAGGCAATGAGGAGACCAAGCTATCACCCTTTGTAGATGATATGATAGTCTTCTTGAAGAATCCTAGAGAAACAACTAAAAAGCTAGTGGACATAATCAACAACTTTAGCAAAGTNTTTGGAAATGGTATTTATTATCAATTCTAATTTGGAAGGCAAATATATTGATTTTTTTAAGTGGGCAAAGCCATTATTTATAGTATTTGTTCGTAAATAAAAGATAAATGCTAGTATTGAAAACTGAACAATTCCCAGTTGGCTTCTTCACATCCAATTAAAGAGAAATAACATGTACATAGAAGGTGAATTAAAAAGAAAAATGAACTTCTGTGTTAAGATGGTTGGTTGCAGAACCCTTACTTGCCACACCACCAACCTATATGATACCTTAAAACAGGGGTCAGCAACCTTTTTGGCTGTGAGAGCCATAAATACCACATTTTTAAAAATGTAATTTTGTGAGAGCTGTACAGTGCTCACAGTATGCACTCCTGTAACAGTGCATTCTCCTGTAACAGCTCCTGAAAAAATTTGACTTTATGGCTCCTGCAAAAAGGGCCATACGTTGCCAACCCCTGCCTTAAAAGAACAAAAAACAAAACAATTTCAGATGAATGAAGGTCCTCCACAATAGGGCACAGCATCAAAGGTAGGTGGGATGTGGAAATTTTCACCTATACAGGGGTGAATTAGCTCCCATCAAAATGTGAGCTGATCAACCCTCCCCCAACCCACCTACAATGCATAGTCACAGATAGCATGCTAGAATTAGAGTGGTGTGGGGCAATTTCTAAGTTCTTGGCAGCTGATTAAAAACACCCCTGAGAGCAGCTAGATGTGAAACCCCAGGAGGCTAAAGAGTGATCACCTTGGGCGCAGAGAGGGGAGTGGGGCTACACACAGCAAAAACTGTGCAGACGAAAAAAGTAGCAAAAAGTACCATTAGGCAAAAACTGCTCTGTAGCTCCATACACAAAGAGGATTCCTTCTTCATTCAGACTTCTGAGGGAAGCAAAAATCAACACAGTGATGGCTACCAATGCACAAGAAATGACAATGACCAAAAGGAAGAAGAAAAAACACTAACTCTGGATAATTTTTAAGGAGAAAAAATCCAGAGCAGAGAGGAATACAGCAGAGGAGGACAAACAAATGAAAATTGGTCAGGAGCTCTTGAAGAGTTCCAATCTGAGATCACGAGAAAGGTGGAAGAGATTGGCAAGAAAAGTGGGAAATAGTCCAAAATGAAAATAACAGTTTAAAAGGCAGAATTATTAATTGGAAATTGAGGTCCAGAAATCAAATGAATTGATAAGCAAATTGAAGACCAGAAATGACCAGTAGGAAGCCATGAGAGGCCAGATAGAACAGACCTAAAAGGATTATAGCTGAAAACCAGTCTTTAAAGACTAGAATTGGGCAAGTAAAAGCCAATGATCTCACAGGGCAGCAAGTATTAATAAAGCAAAGTCAAAAGACTGATAAAATAGAAAGAAACATGAAATATCTTTCTGACAAGATGACAGACCAAGAAAATAGGTTTAGAAGAGAAAATTTGAGAATCATTGGTCTTACTGAAAAATCAGAGACAAATAGGAATCTTGACATCATACTATAAGAAATTATAAAAGAAAACAGCCTTGATATCCTTGAACAAGAGGGCAAACTAGACATTAAAAGAACCCATAGAACACCCTCTACACTAAATCCTCAAGACAACCCACAGGAATGTAAAAACCAAATTCAAAAGCTTGCAAGTTAAGGATAAAATATTTCAAGAAGTCAGAAAGAGACAATTCATATATCAAGGAACACCAATCAGGATTACACAAGATCTGGCAACCTCCATACTAAAAGACCACAAGGTTTGGAATATGATATTAAGAAAAGCAAAAGAATTGGGTATACAAACATGGATCACCTACCCTTCAAAACTGACTATAAATTTCCAAGGGAAAGTATGGGCATTCAACAAAATAGAAGATTTCCAAGTATTTGTAAAGAAAAGAACAGAACTAAGTGAAAAGTTTGATATCCAAACCAAAAAAAAAATAAGATAAGCATAAAAAGGTAAATAAGAAAGAAAGGGGAAAGAGAAAAAAATTTATAAAGGTTCTTCTTTAAGGGCTTCAATAAGAAGACCAAATTACTTATATATCTATATGGAAAAATGTTATTTGTAACTCTCAAAAATTGTATTCACTATTATAGTAATTAGAGGAACTATATATACATAGGAAAAGGTTGGGGTACTAAGATGATACACAAAAAAAGAAAGTGGCAGAGGAATAGAAGGTGACATCAGGAGAAACTTAAATGAATAAGAAAAATAGAATAATCTATTCCAAACAAAGAGGCATATGGGAAGGGGAAGGGGAGAATACTCTTATAAGAAGGAGAGGAAGAGAGTATTAATAGTAATACTTAAACTGTACTCTTAGTGGAATTAATTCTAAGAGGGAAGAGCAGCTAGATCCATTGGGGTACCAATTTCTATTTTAACCTTCAGGGAAAGTCAGAAGGGAAAATCCAAGGTGGGGAAAAGGGGAGGGAGTACATAAAGGGAGGGAAAAGGAGCAGGGAAGGAATTTAATAGACTAAAAATAATTAAGAGGGGAACTAAAAGGAAGAGGGCAGAAAGGGAGGTAAAATAAGAGTGGGAATTAGGGGGACTGATTAAAAGCAAACCACTGTTTTAAAAGAAAATACCAAAAAGAAAAGAAAAGGCAGAATTAGGAGAGGACCTCAAAATTTTGGGGAACACATAGATGACAATCATAATGCTTAATGTGAAGGGGATGAACTCACCCATAAAATGGAAAAAAATAGCACAGTGGATTAGAAATCAAAAGCCTATAATATGTTGTCTACAAGAAACAAGCATCGTGCAGGTAGACTCACACAGGGTAAAGTTGAAAGGATGGAACAAAATCTATTGGGCTTCAATTTAGAAAAAGTAGGTAGGAATTGCAATAATGATATCTGAGAAAGCCAATGTAAAAATAGATCAGATAAAAAGAGATATGAAAGGTAATTACATCCTGGTAAAAGGCAGTATAGAAAATGAGGAATTATTAGTACTTAACATGTATGCACCAAATGGTATAGCACCAAAATTTCTAAAGGAGAAACTGGCAGAGCTCAAAGAGAAAATTAATATTAAAACTATACTAGTGGAAGATGTAAACATTTCTCTTTCCAATCTAGATAAATCAAACCAAAAAGTAAATAAGAAAGAGAAAAGAGAGGTTAAAGAAATCCTAGGAAAAGTAGAGTTAATAGATATGTAGAGAAAAATAAATAGGAACAAAAAGGAATACACCTTCTTTTCAGGGTCACATGGTACATACAAAAAGATTGACCATGTTTTAGGGCAGAGAAAAATGGCAAACAAATGTAAAAAAGCAGAAATAATAAATGTAACCTTTTTAGATCTTAGTGCAATAAAAATAATAATTAGTAAGGGTATAAGGAAAGGCATATCAAAAACTAATTGGAAATAAAATAATATGATTCTCCAAAGTTAGTTAGTAAAAGAAGAAATCATAGAAACAATTAATAATTTCATTGAAGAGAATGACAATGATGAGATATTCTAACAAAACCTGTGGAATGCAGCCAACCAGGGGGAAATTTATATCTGTGAGTCTATATATTAATGAATTGGGGAGGACAGAGATCAATGAATTGGGCATGCAAATCAAAAAACTAGAAAGTGAAAGAAATTAAAAATCCACAGGTGAAAACTAAATCAGAAATCCTAAAAATTAAAGGAAAAATTAGTAAAATCAAAATAAAAAGAACTATTCAACTAATAAGTAAAACTAGAAGCTGGTACTTTGAAAAAAGAAATAAAATTGAGAAAGTACTAGTCAATCTAATTAAAAAGAAGGAAAGAATAAAATCAAATTAATAGTATCAAAGATGAAAAGAGAGACCTCACCTCTAATGAAGAGGAAACTAAGGCAATCATTAAAAACTATTTTGCCCAATTATATGGCAATAAATATAGCTATCTACGTGATAGAGATGACCAAATTAACAGCAGAAGAAATAGAATATGTGAATAATATCATATCAGAGGAAGAAATTGAACAAGCCATCAAAGAACGCCCTAAGAAAACATCCTGTACACCAAATAGATTCACAGGTGAATTCTATCTAACTTTCAAAGAACAACTAATTGCAATACTATATATATATATATATATATATATATATTATTGGACATAATAAGCAGAGAAGGAGTTCTACCAAATTCCTTTAATGACACAAATATAGTACTGATCCCAAAACCAGGTAGATCAAACACAGAAAAAGATAACTATAGACCAATCTCCTTAATGAACATAGATGCAAAAAATCTTAAACGGAATACTAGCAAATGATCACAAGAGTTATTCATTATGATCAGGTGGGATTTATACCAGGAATGCAAGGATGGTTCAACATTAGAAAAATCAATCACATAATTGACCATATCAACAAGAAAATCAACAAAAACCACATGATTATCTCAATAGATGCTGAAAAAGCCTTTGCCAAAATAAAATACCCATTCCTTTTGAAAACATTAGAAAGAATAGGAATAAAAGGCCCTTCCCTAAAAATAATAAACAGTATATATCTAAAACCATGAACAAACATCATCTGCAATGGGGATAAATTAGAATCATTTCCAATAAGATCAGGAGTGAAACAAGGATGCTCATTGTCACTACTATTAATTAACATTCTACTAGAAACACTAGCAGTAGCAATTAGAGAAGAAAAAGAAATTGAAGGTATTAAAATAGGCAATGAGGAGACCAAGCTATCACCCTTTGTAGATGATATGATAGTCTTCTTGAAGAATCCTAGAGAAACAACTAAAAAGCTAGTGGACATAATCAACAACTTTAGCAAAGTTGCAAGATACAAAATAAATGCACATAAATGATCAGCATTTCTATATAATTCCAACAAATTTCAGCAGCAAGAGTTGGAAAGAAAAATTACATTTAAAATCACCCTAGACAATATAAAATACTTAGGAATCAATCTGCCAAGATAAACACAGAAATTATACAAACACAACTACAAAACCCTTTCCACACATTTAAAACTAGATCCAAATAATTGGAAAAACATTGATTGCTCATGGGTAGGACAATCTAACGTAGTAAAAATGACCATTCTACCCAAATTAATTTACTTATTCAGTGCTATACCTATCAAAATACCAAAAAAACTTTTTTACTGAATTAGAAAATAAACTATAATGAAGTTCATTTGGAAGAATAAACGATCAAGAATATCAAGGGAAATAATGAAAAAAATGTGAAGGAAGGTAACCTAGCAGTATCAGATCTGAAACTTTCCTATAAAGCAGTAGTCATCAAAATAATATGATACTGGCAAAGAGAGAGAAGGGAGGATCAGTGGAATAGACTAGGCATAAGTGACCTCAGCAAGACAGTCTATGATATAGCCAAAGAGTCAAGCTTTTGGGAAAAACCCCACTACTTGACAAAAGCTGCTGGAAAAATTGAAAAACAGTATGGGAGATACTGGATCTAGATCAACATCTCATACTATATACCAAGATAAATTCAGAATGCGTGAATAGCTTGAATATAAAGAAGGAACACAGAATAGTATAGCTGTCAGAACTTTGAGAAAGGAAAGATTTTAGAACAAAGCAAGAGTTTAAAAAATTACAAAATGCAAAATAAATAACTTAATTACATTAAATTAAAAAGTTTTTGTACAAACAAAACCAATGCAACCAAAATTAGAAGAGAAGAAACAAACTGGAAAAAAATCTTTGTAACAAAAACTCTGACATTGGCCTAATTACTCAAATATACAAGGAGCTAAATCAATTGTATAAAAAATCAAGCCATTCCCAAATCGATAAATGGGCAAGGGACATGAATAGGAAATTTTCAGAAAAAGAAATCAAAACTATCAATAAGCATAAGGGTAAGTGTTTTAAATCTCTAATAATTAGAGAAATGCAAATCAAAACAACTCTGAGATACCACCTCACACCTAGCAGATTGGCTAAAATGAAAGAAGGGGAGTGTAATACATGTTGGATGGGATGTGGCAAAATTGGAACTTTTAATGCATTGCTGGCATCAGTGTGAATTGATCCAACCATTCTGCATGGCATTTTGGAACTATGCTCAAAGGGCTACAAAAGATTGTCTGCTATACCACTGCTGGATTTATACCCCAAAGAGATCAAAGGGAAAAAAATATGTACAAAAATATTTATAGCCTCACTCTTTGTGGTGGCAAAAATTGTGGTATCTGTTGATGATAAAATACTATTGTGCTCAAAGAAATAATGAACTGGATGACTTCCATGTGAATTGGAATGACCTCTATGAATTGATGCAGAGTGAAAGGAGAAGATCCAGAAGAATGGAAGATCCAGAGACTGATACATTGTGGTACAATCATTATGTACTTCTCTACTAGCAGTAATGCAAGGATCCAGAACAATGCTGAGGGACTTATGAGAAAGAAAGCTTTTCACAATCAGAAGAGCAACGTTTGGAATAGAAACATAGAAGAAAAACTGCTTGAACACATGAATTGGTGTCGTTATTGTTGGGGATGTAGGCTCTAAACAATCTCCCTAGCGCAAGTATCAATAATATGGAAATATATCTTAATCAATGATAAATCAAAAACCCAGTGGAATTGAGCATTGGATATGGAGGATGGGGTGGTTTCAGAAAGAGGGAAAGAACCTTAATCATGTAACCATGGGAAAATATTCTAAATAAAAAATAAAATGAAAAATAAATACTGTCACAAAGAGTAATCATCTCACTTTTCAAAAAGAAACAAACAAATAAATAAAAAGAAACATAAAGAAACATACTATGCAGTAATTTCAAGAATTAGTAAGGGACTTTATTGACTTTCAGGTTAAGATGGCAACAGAGTAGAAGCAGGGCACTTAACTCTTCTAAACAACCCATACATGATACCTCAAAAGGACACAAAAAACAAATCCAGATGAAAGAAAGGTCCCCACAATATGGTGTAGCATTGAAGGTACATGGAATTTGGGCATTTCCACTCTATAAGGGGGTGAAATAGCTTTCACTAAAATGAGAGCTGATCAGACCTGCCCCAACCCACCTACATTGCCAGAGCAAGCCCACAAGAGTTAGAGCAAGAATGAGGCATTCACTAAGTTCTTTGAAGCTAAAGGGGACCACCAAAGGATTCCTCCTGAGAGCAGTAAGACTTAAGAACCCAAGAGGCTAAAGAGTGCACACTTTTACTGAGGACCTTAGGCGTGGACCTAGAGCTGAGGGGCAACAAACTGTGGAAGCAGCACACTGAGACTAGTAAAGTAGCCTCAGGCCAAGGAGCAAGCAAGGGAACCACCAAAAGGCTTGACCATGAGAACAGCTAGACTTGAGACCTAGGCTCCTAAAAAGTGGAGACCATGGATATGAGGATATAGCTGAGAGGAGAGGCACTGCTCTGTGACTCAGGCAAAAACTGCTCCACAGCTCTGTACAAAGAGAGCTGCCTGCCTCACCCAGACTTCTGACTGAGAAGGAAAAACCAGCATAATAATGGCAAGCAGTACCCAAGAACTAACCAAGAGAAAGAATAAGAGATAAGCATTAATATTCAATAACATTAACACAGAAAAAATTCAGACAACAGAGCAGACAGCAGAGTAGAACAAACAAGTAAACACATCTAAACCTTCCCCAAAAAATGAAAATTGGTCACAAGCTCTTGAAGAGTTTAAATCTGAGATCATGAGAAAGATGTAAGAGATTTGGCAAGAAAAGTGGGAAATAGCGCAAAAGGAAATTAAGAGCTTAAAAGACAGAAACTCCCAATTGGAAAAAGATGTCCCCAAATAAAAGGAAATGATAAGTAAATTGGAGACTCAAATTAAACCTCAGGAAACCATGAGCAACAGGATAGACCAAATTGAAAAGGAAAATCAAAAGATTATAGCAGAAATCCAGTCTCTAAAGACCAGAATTGGGCAAATAGAAGCCAATGACCTCACAAGACAGCAAGAACTAATAAAGCAAAGTCAAAAGACTGATAAAAGAGAAAGAAACATGAAATATCTCACTGAGAGAATGATAGTCTAGAATTCTAGAAGAGAGAATTTGAGAATCACTGGTCTTCCTAAAAAAATCAGAAATTAATAGAAATCTGGATACCATACTACAGGAAATTATCCAACAAAACTGCCCTGATGATCTTCAAAAAGTTATCAAAAAAGAAATTGAAAGGATCCATAGAAAACCCTCTACACTAAACCCTGAAAAGACAACCTCCAGGGGAATATAATAGCCAAATTCAAGAGCTTCCAAGTGTAAGGAGGAAAAGGGGTTTTGTGGGTCCAACATATTAAAAGGTGGTCACCAAGGGAAATTTCCCCAATTAAGAAATAATCTCAAGTCAAAATTGACTTTTATGGGAGTTTATTTATTTACAATTAGGAAGGTTGAAAGTAGGGAGATTGAGAGAGAGAAACTCTGGCCCGGACAAGAGGCCCAGACCATGTAAGAATTTAGAGGCCTACCAGAGGGGCACAGAGGTTAATTAAACAAGACTTCTAGCCACAAGGCCTCCTCCAATAAGAGAGGCTTCCTTAAGTCTAAAGCTCCAGAAACACCAAGGGAAGAGAAAGAGAGTTAGCCTAACTTACCTACATGACAATTCAAAGGGAAGCAGTCAGAGGTCCCACCAGAGTTTCAGCATTCAAACACTCCTCCATGAACCAGAAGAGGTCCTCACCCAATGCTGTCTTCTACTCAATCCCCCAGCTGACTGAGGATCCTCTCCTTTTAAAGGAGTCACTTATGCGTCATTTCCTGCTCCTCCCTCCTAATTCACATGTCCAATCATAATAGATGCTTTCTCATAGAAAGAGTAGGGGGAAGTGCCTCAATTTTGATTGGTTACCCACTATAGCACATGTGGATTAGGACCTCCCAGAATTGGAAGGTGCTCTTGCCTTTGTGTAGACTTAATTTAATTATCACATAAGTAAAAGAAATAATTTTAAAAACTGGAAAGACACAATTCAGATATCAAGGAGCACCAATCAGAATCACACAGGATCTGGCAGCCTCCACATTAAAAGCAATGCATGGAATATGATATTCAGAAATGCAAGAGACTGGTTCTACAACCAAGGATCACCTACCTATCAAAACTGACTGTATACTTCCAGGGGAAAGTATGGGCATTCAACAAGATAGAAGATTTCCAAGTATTTGCACAGAAAAGACCAGGACTAAATGGAAAGTTTGATATCCAACCTCAAAAATCAAGAGAAACATGAAAAGGTAAATAAGAAACAGAGGGGAAAGAAAGAAAACTCTTATTTTTAAATTCTCCTCTTTAAGGGCTTCAGTAAGATGAAATTGTTTTTATTACTATATGGAGAAATGTTATGTGTAATTTTCAAAAACTGTATTCACTATTATAGTAATTAGAAGAATTATTCCTAGGGAGAGGTTGGAGTACTAAATGGTCTAAGATGATATGGGGGGGGAGGGGGAGTGAATAGTAAAGGACACCAAGAGAAACTTGAATGAATAAGAAAAATAGGATATTCTATACCACACAAAGCAGGCATGGGAAAGGGAGGGGATGAATACTACTATAAGGAGAAGAAGAGAGCATTAAATGGTACTATTTAAACCTTACTCTTGAGGAATTAACCCTGAGAGGGAAGAGTAACTTTATCCATTGGGATATAGAATTCTATCTAGCCCTACTCAGAAAGTCAGAAGGGATAAACCAAGGGGAACAGGGGAGTGGGGAGGTCAAAAAAGGGAAGGGAGGAGAGGGGGAAGGGAATTCATAAGGTCTTGAAAATAAAAAGAGAGGAAAAATAAGGAAGGGGGTGGAAAGGGAAGTAAATCAAGGGAGGGAACAAGGGGGACTGGTTTTAAAAAAAGCACGGGTTTAAAAGGAAATAGCCTAAGAAGAAGGGGTAGAACTAGGAGAGGATGACAAAATGTTTGGAAATACACCACTGATAATTATAACTCTGAATGTGAATGGGATGAACACACCCATAAAATGGAAGCAAATAGCAGAGTGGATGAGAAACCAAAATTCTACCATATGTTATCTACAAGAAACTCATATGAGGCGAGTGAACATACACAGGTTTAAGATCAAGGGCTGGAGCAAAATCTTTCGGGCTTCAAGTGAGAAAAAGAAGGAGGATTGACAATCATGATTTCTGACAAAGCCAAAAAATACATCTGATTAAAAGAGATAGGGAATGTAATTACATCCTGGTAAAAGGCAGTATAGACAATGAGGAAATAACAGTAGTCAATATGTTTGCACCAAACGTTATAACATTGAATTCCTAAAGGAGAAACTGGCAGAACTCAAGAAGGAAATAGTAAAATTATACTATTGGGAAATCTAAATATTCCTCTTTCAGAGCTAGATAAATCAACCAAAATTAAATAAGAAAGAGATAAGAAAGGTGAATGAAATCCTAGAAAAGTTGGATTTAATAGATATGTGGAGAAAATTAAATAGGGACAAAAAGAATACACCTTCTTTTCAGCTGCACATGGTACATTCACAAAGATTGACCATATACTAGGGCATAGAAACATTGCAAACAAATGCAAAACAGCAGAAATAATAAATGTAACCTTTTCATATCATAATGCAATGAAAATAATAATTAGTAAGGTCACATGGACAGGCAAATCAAAATCTAATTGGAAATTAAATAATATGATTCGCCAAAACCAGTTAAAGAAGACATCATAGAAACAATCAATAATTTCATTGAAGAGAATGACAATGATGAGATATCCTACCAAACTCTGTGGGATGCAGCTAAGGGATTACTCAGTGGGAAATTTATATCCTTGAGTGCATATATTAACAAATTAGAGAGGGCAAAGATCAATGAATAGGGCATGAAAATTAAAAAAAACTAGAAAGGGAAAAATTAAAAATCCCCAGCTAAAGACCAAATTAGAGATTATAAAATTTAATGAAGAAATCAATAAAATTGAAAGTAAAAGTACTATTGAATTAATAAATAAAACTAGAAGCTGGTACTTTGAAAAACAAACAAAATTGACATAGTACTGGTCAATCTAATTTTAAAAAGGAAAGAAGAAAACCAAATCATCAGTATCAAAGATGAAAAGGGAGACTTCACCTCTAAGTATAGAGACAGAATAAGAATTCTTGGACTATGTGAAAGTTGTGCTTTAAAATAATTTAAGTAATATCTCTCAAGAAATTATTAAGGAAAATTTCCCTCAAGTCTTGACACTAAAAAAAGAATGAAATAGATCTTTATAGAAGTCATTGATCACCAGCTCTCAAAGATCCTAATAGTAAAAATTCCCAGGAACATTATTGATTAATTTTATGTCTCACATTGTGTAAAAAGTACTTTAAAACTAAAACGAACCCCATTGCTCACCCTTACCACTCTTCCACCTATGAGACAATACACTGAAAGTACAAGGGTTTAAAAAAAACTAAAAAACTAAAAGGAAACAGTTTAAATATTGTGGAGATAATATAGATAACATAAGATTTAGGAGATTCTACATTAAAACAATGAAGGGCATAGCTTCCTACATTTCAAAGAGCAAAGGATCTGGGTTTACAACCAAGAATTACCTACTCAGCAAGACTGATTATGTTTATGCAATGAAAGAAATGGAAACTTAATTAAATAAAAAACTTTCAAATATACTTGGAAAAGACAAGAGCTAAATTAAACACTTGATAATAAAGAATGAGAAGAAGGATAAGAAGATAATTTGAAAGACCAATTATAAAGGATTTAATAAGTTCAAAATGTTTACTTCTCATATGGGAAATTTATATCTTTGAACTTTCAGAATTATTTCATATTTGGGTGGTTTAAAGAAGCATTAATAGATAGTAGTTTCAATGATGAAATTAATATAATAATATGAGTTACAAATAAAAAATAGATGGAGAGGTATAAATTGGAATAATCACCTTATATAAAAGAGAAATGAATGAAAGAAACATTACAATGAAGGGAAAGTGTGGATAGAGGGATCATAATGCTAATATATTATTCTCACTGGATATGTGGAAAAAAGAAATAATAAATATATATTATTGGAGTTTATATTTTTTCTTTATTCATAAGGAGATAAGTAGGAAAGAGATAAATATTAAAGCAGAGAATATAGACTGAGAACAAAGAGGGGAAAGAGATGACAGTGGAGGGAATTATAAAGATTATTTATATAAATAAAGAGAAGGATAAATAGATAAATCAACTAGGAAGGAAAAAGGGAAGAGAAAAGGGAGCAAAATTTGGAAGAATAGAGAAAAATTAAGGTGAGAATGAAGGAACTAGGAGGTAATCATTAAAATAAAATTAGATTTATTAGAAGAAATAAAATAAAAAGATAAATGAAAGGAAAACAGTGGAAAAAATAAAATGGAGGTAATGCACAACTAATAATTATAACTTTCAATGTGAAGGAGGCGATTCACCCATAAAATGGAAACAGAATACAATGGATTAAAACATAAACCCAACAATATGTGGGTTGCAAAAAACACATTTAAAATTCTATACATGTAGGCTAAAAATAAAAGGATGGAGTAGAATATATTGATCATTGGCTGACACAAAATGCAAGGGTAGCAATAATGATCTTAGACAAGGATAAAGTTGAAATAGATCTAATTAAAAAAGATAAACTGAGACACTACATTATGTTAAAAGGTACCATACATAATGAAGTATGATCAACACCAAACATATATGCACCAAATAATACAGCATCCAAAACTTTCATTTTTATTTTATACCAATAATAAATTTACATATAAGTTTTCCAAAGTTACATGATTCATATTGTATTCCTCTCGCTCTTCTCTCCCAACTCCCAGATCTGACAAGCAATTCCAATGGGTTATCCATATATTCTCACTCAAAACCTATTTTGAATATTATTCATTTTTATAAGAGAGTAATCTTATAAAGTAAAAATCCCAAATTATATAGCCAAATAAATGTGATAAATCATATCATTTCATATGCATTTAAACTCCAACAGCTCTTTCTCTAAATGTGGAGACCATTTCTTTTCATAAGTCCCTCATACTTGTCCTAGATCTTTGCATTGCTATTAGTAGCAAGATTTGTCACACTTGATCATCCCACAATGTTTCAGTTATTGTGTATATTATCCAAGTTCAACTTATTTCACTCTTCATCAGTTCATGTAGGTTCTTCCAGTTCTCTCTAAAATCATCTTGTTCATTATTCCTTATAGAATAATAATAGTATTCCATCACCAACACATACCACAATTTGTTTAGCCATTCCCCAGTCAAGGGACATCCCCTCAATTTCCAATTCTTTGCCACCACAAAAAGGTCAGCTTTAAATATTTTTGTACAAATGGGTCCTTACCCATTTCTTTTTATCATTTTGGGATACAGATATAGTACTGGTATTTCTGGATCAAAAGGTGTACATTTCTTACTGCCCTTTGGACATAATTCCAAATTGCCCTCCAATGGTTGGATGAATTCACAATTTAACCAGCAATGCATTAGTTTCCCAATTTTACAACATCCCCCCAACATTTATTATTTTTCTTTACTGTCATATTAGTCAATTAATAGTCAATCTATTAGGTTTAAAGTGATACCTGTAAGAAATAAAATGGATTTATGTATGTATATATTAGGGTTTTATTGATAGCCATACTGATAATTAAAACCACATACCTGATAAGAGCTAATTCAAATGCCACCATACCTTCTCACCTGGCTTCTTCAGCAGGAAAGAGGAAGTACAGTACTGTCCTGAGTCTTTATACTTTTGGTTACATAATTCACACTTCATGCCCACCTGTATTACACAAGAGGAATCATGGGAAATGTAGTTTGTAAGAGATCTAAATGTCCACAGGAAGTTTAGACCAGGGACCTCAAAATTAGTTCAAGGACTCTCAAATTTCCAATATCACATACATCAAATTCGTTTTGATTTGCATTTCATTAATCAAGAGGGATTTAGAATATTTTTTCAGTTGATTATACAGATAGCTTTGATTTCTTCACTGAAGACTGCCTATTCTTATCCCTTGACCACTTATCAAATGGAGAATGACTTATTTTCTTATAAATTTGACTTAGTTCATTTGTATATTTGAGAACTGAGACCTTTTTTAAAGAAATTAGTGATAAAATTATTTGACCAGTTTGTTGCTTCCCCTCTTGTCTTGGTTGCCTTGGTTTTATTTATACAAAAATTTTTAATTTTATAAATCAAAGTTATTCATTTAACATTTTATAATCGTCTCTATCTTTTGTTTTATCTTAAATTCTTCCTTTCTCCATAGATATGACAGGTAAACTGTCTTATGTACACTTAATTTACTTATAATTTCACTCTGTGTTTAAATTATACACTCATCTTTACTTCTCTTGGTAGGGTGTGAGATATTGATCAAAACTAAGCTTTTGCCATAGTGTTTTCCATTTTTCCCAGCAGTTTTTGTCAAACAGTGAGTTCTTATCCTGAAAACTGGGATTATTGGAATTATCAAACACTAGATTTCTGAGATTATTTACTCATAATCTATTCCATTCATACACACTTCTTTTCCTTAGTTGATACCAGATTGTTTTGATAATGACTACCTTATAGTATAATTTAAGATCTGGTACTGGTAGTCCACCATCCATCACATTTTTTTTCATCACTTCCCTTGATATTCTTGACCTTTGCTCTTCCAGATGAATTTAGTTATTATTTTTCTAGTTCTATTAAATATTCTTTGGTAGTTTTACAGGTTTGGCAATGAATAAGTAAATTTATTTAGGTACTATTTTCATTTTTATTATATTATGTCAGACTATCCACGAGCAATTAATGCTTTTCAATAGTTTAAATCTAACTTTATTTGTGTGAAGTGTTTTGTATTTGTGTTCATATAATTCCTGTGTTTGCCTTGGCAAATAGATTGCCAAATATTGTATATTGTCTAGAGTGATTTTGAATGAAGTTTCTCTTTCTCACTCTTCCTGTGTTTTGTTGTAAATATATAGAAACACTGATGATTTATGTGGTTTTATTTTATATCCAGCAACTTTACTAAAATAATTAATTATTTCAACTAGTTTTATAATTTAAGTGAGTAAATAAATACATAGGTGTTTCTAGGGAAAAGGGGGATGAAGAAGGAATGAAGGGTTATTGCTTGATACACAGTTACACACTAGAAATTTTACCAAACACACAAATATAGGACTTGGGAATGGATGGTGACAGTTGGCAAGCAACTGTCACTTGAGACCAACTCAAACAGGGTTTTCTTATTAAACGACAATGAGCCTTTTGGCTTGTGGAATGAAACAGGAAGAAGTAATAAAAACACAGTTTAATAGCTAATTTAAGGGTAAAAGATGTGAGGAAGGTCACACTACTCTAAATAACTATAGACACATTACACATAACACCTATAGGATCAATTCAGTGTTAAAGGTCTGGGTAATCCCTACACTAACACTATGGCAGGCAGCCAGGACACAAGGGAATAATGGGATCTCATGCATATGTTCTTGTTCAGTAGTTTAAATGTATCAGTTAGTCCAAGAGCACAGGTAGCAGACAAAGAAATCCTCAGAGAAGTCAGGGAGACTGTTCTTGCTTGTCCACCAAAGAAAGCATCTATTCTCAACCTCCTTTTCTAGATCTTGCTAGTTGAGATATTGCAGATATTGCTCAAGGCACAGAGATACTCAAAATCCACAGGCTCTCTGGTTAGTGGCTCTGTCTTCTCCAACTCCTTCAAAACCCAATGGCCTTTAGAGAGAATCCTCTGTGTTAAGTCCCTTGCTGTGTTCCAGGTTGGAATTTTAGTTCCTGATAGCCTTCCTGGCTAAATCTCTAAATCTGCTTTTAAAGCCTATTTCCCTTTTACATGAATTGATTTTCTCAGATTCTTTAAGTATACCATCATATCATCTGCAAAGAGGGATAGTTTAGTTTCCTCATTGTCTACTTTAATTCCTTCAGTTTCTTTTTTTTCTCTATTTGGAACTGCTGGCATTTCTACTACAAATATTATATAATAGTGGTGATAATAGGCCTCTTTGCTTCACTCATGACCTCCTTGGGAAGGCTTCTAACTTGTTCCCATTGGAGATGATACTTCCTAATGGTATTTTTTAAAATACTGTGTATTGGCTCCAAGGCAGAAGAGTGGTAAGGGTAGGCAATGGGGGTCAAGTGACTTGCCCAGGGTCACATAGTTGGGAAGTGTCTGAGGTCAGATTTGAACCTAGGACCTCCTGTCTCTAGGCCTGGCTCTCAATCAACTGAGCTACCCAGCTGCCCCCATTGCTAATGGTTTTAAATAATTATTTTGAGGAAAGATTTTTATTTCTATGCTTTCTAATGTTTTCAATAGGAATGAGTGTTGTATTTTGTCAAAGGATGTTTCTGCACCAATTGAGATGATCATATGTTTCCTGGTAGCATGGTTATTAATATAGTCATGGTGAATAATCCTTGTGGTATACTGAGGTAGTGTATTTTTATTTTCTTTTTTATGACTTTGAATTTTTATTTTTTAGAAAATTTTTCCTAGGTTACACGATTCATGTTCTTACTCTTCCCTCCACCCCCCAACCCCCCAACCCCCATAGCCAACACACATTTTTTCTTTGATTTTAACATGTGTCCTTGATTAAGACCTATTTCCATATTATTGATAGTTGCACTGGGGTGGTCATTTAGAATATATATCCCAAATCATGCCCACATCAAACCATGTGTTCAAGCAATTGTTTTTCTTCTTTGTTTCCATCCCTATAATTCTTCCTCTGAATGTGGACAGTGTTCTTTTCTATAAGTCCCTAAGAATTGTCCTGGATCAGTGATGGGCAAACTACGGCCCACTGGCCAGATCCAGCCCCCTGAAATGTTCTATCTAGCAGTGAGATATTATTCCTAATCTGACTAATACAATGAGTAGGATGCAATACAATGGAACTTCAAAAGAGTTGCCTTAGAAACAGACTGACAGATAAACATTTCCTTTCCTTTGGCCCCCTCTTTAAAAAGTTTGTCCATCACTGTCCTGGATCATTGCATTGCTGCTAGTACAGAAGTCCATTACTTTCAATTTTACTGTGGTAGTCTATTTGCTAGTATTTTATTAAAGATTTTTGCATCTGTGTTCATTAAGGATATTAGTCTATAATTTTCTTTCTCTGGTCTTCTTGACTTAGGTATCAGTATCATATTTGCTGCATAAGAAGAATTTGGTGAGAGTCCTTCTTTGCTTATTTTGTCAAATAATTTCCATAGTATTGGGATTAATTGTTCTTAAATGTTTGATAGAATCCACCTAGCCCTGAGGATTTTTTTCTGCTGAGTTTACTGATTGCTTTTTCAATTACTTTTTCTGAGATGGGACTATTCGAGTATTATCCTTCCTATTTTGTTAATCTAAGCAATTGATATTTTTGTAAATATTAATACATTTCACCTAGATTATCAATTATATAGTCATATAATTGGATGAAATAGCTCATAATAATTGCCTTAATTTCATCTTCATTAGAGGTGAAATCATCCTTTCATTTTTGATACTAGTAATTTGATTCTCTTCTTTCTTTTTTTAAGTCAAAATAACCAATGCTCTTTCTATTGTATTTGTTTTATTCAGAAAAAACAACTCCTAGTCTTATTTATTAGTTCAATGGTTCTTTCAATTCCAATTTTATTAATTTCTCCTTTGATTTTTAGTATTTCCAATTTAGTCTTTTTCTGGGGATATTTCATTTTTTCATTTTTCTAGTTGTTTTAGTTGCATGCCAAATTCATTGATGTATTTTTTCTATATTTTATTGATATAAGTACACAAGGATATAAATTTTCCCCTGAGTACTGCTTTGCCTCTATCCCATAAATTTTGATATGTTGTTTACTCATTGTCATTCTGTTCAATGAAATCAGTGACAGTTTATATGATTTGTTCTTTGACTCACCCATTTTGAAGAATTTAGATTATTTAGTTTCTAATTAATTTTTAATTTTCCTTTCCATGAACTCCTATTTATTATTATAATGGGGAAATGTTGCACTTATTATTTCTACTTTTCTTCATTTGGTTGGGAAGTCTTTATGCTCTAGTACAGTGATGGGTAAACTTTTTAAAGAGGGGGCCAAAGGAAAGGTCTGTTTCTAAGGCAACTCTTTTGAAGTTTCATCATATTGTATCCTACTCATTGTATTCATAAGATTAGGAATAATGTCACACAGCTGGATAAAACATTTTAGGGGGCCGCATCTGGCCCATGGGCCATAGTTTGCTCATCACTGCTCTAGTACATGGTCAATTTCTGTATATGTACAAAGTGTTGCTCAAAAGAAGGTATTTTCCCTTTTAACTTTTCAATTTTTGCCAGATATTTATTAAATCTAACTTTTTTAAAATTTTATTCACTTCCTTTACTTCTTTCTTATTTTTTTTTTGGTTAGGTTTATCTAGTTCTGACTGGAGAAGGTTGAGGTCCACCCTAGTACAGTTTTACTGTTTATTTCCTCCTGAAGTATCTTTAGTTTCTCCTTTAAAAATCAGGACACTATTCCATTTTGTGAACATATGTTAACTACTAATATTTCTTCATTGTCTATACTATATTTTATCAAGATGTAATTATATTCCTTTTCTCTTTTAATCAGATCTATTTTTGCTTTAGCTTCATCTGAGATCATGATTATTACTACTGTTTTCTGTCTCATTTGAAACTGAATAGATTCTGCTCCATCTTCTTACCTATACTCTGTGTCTACCTGCCTCAAATGTGTTTCTTGTAAACCACATATGGTAGGATTCTTGTTTTTAATTCAGTCCACTATCTGCCTCCATTTTATTGGTGAGTTCATCCCATTTATATTCCCAATTATAATTATTATCTGTGTATTTTCCTCCACTTGATTTCTTCTTTTATCCCTTTTCTTTCTCCTTTTACTCTTTCCCACCATACCAGTGTTTTGCTTTTAATCACTTCCCAACCTTTTCTGCTTTTATATTACTCCCTTCCCCACCACCACCCTTCTTATTCCACTCCTACTTCCTTATATGGTCTTTTAATCACACCCACGACTTCTCCCTCCCTTATATAGTTCCCTTCGCCACCTCCCTTTTTCTTCTTTCCCTTCTACTTCTGTATAGGGTAAATTAGAATTCAATACTTCAATGAATCTGGCTGTTCTTCCCTCTCTGAGCTATGTGAATATGTTTTAATATTATTACCATCCTCCCCTCAACTGTAATAGTTATTTCCCCCCCCTCCACTACACATCTTTATGTGATGTAATTTACCACATTTTACTTCTTTTTTTTCCATTTTTCTTAGTATAATACCTTTTCAGGGCAGCTGGGTAGCTCAGTGGATTGAGAGTCAGGCCTAGAGACGGGAGGTCCTAGGTTCAAAGCTGGCCTCAGACACTTCCCAGATGTGTGACCCTGGGCAACTCACTTGACCCCCATTGCCCACCCTTACCACTCTTCCACCTATGAGCCGAAATACAGAAGTTAAGGGATTAAAAAAAATAAAATATAATACCTTTTCACCCCTAGATTTTTAAATTTATCATCCTACACCAATTACTTCCACATCCTCTCTTTATGTATACTCCTTCTGACTACTATCATAATGATAACTTTTAAGAGTTAAAGACATCATATTTCCATATAGGAATATAAACAATTTGACCTTAATTAAGCCCTTTGATTTTTTTCTCTTTCTTATTTACCTTTTATGCTTCTCTTAATTTTTATATTTGGACATCACATTTTCTGGTTGTCTGGTCTTTTCTTTAGGAATGTTTGGAAAACTTTACTTTATTACATGCCCATATTTCCCCCTAATAGAATATAGTCACTTTTGATGGGTAGGTGATTCTTGGTTGTAAACCAAGTTCCCTTGCCTTCATAAACCAAGCCTTCTATGCAGAATCTGCCAGATCCTGTGTAATCCTGATTGGGACTCCATGGTATCTGAATTGTTTCTTTTTGGATGTTTGTAGTATTTTTGCCTTGATCTGGGAAATCTTAAACTTGACTATAACATTCCTGGGAGTTGTCATTTGGGGATTTATTGCAGAAGGTGATTTGTGGATTCTTTAAATTTCTCTTACCCTCTTGTTTAAGATTATCAGAGCAGTTTTCTTGGATAATCTCTTGTAATATAAAGTCTAGGCATCTTTTTTGGTTATGACTTTCAGGTAGTCAGATAATTCTTAAGTTGTCTCTCCTGGATCTATTTTCCAGATCACTTTTTAAAAAATTTTTCCTTTTATTTTTCTGTCTTAGAAAGTTTATTGAGGAATAAATTCATAAACTATAAATCTTAAATGCTATATTATTCTCATTCACCTCATCCTTTGGGAAAATTGTCATTAGTTTGTGGATTTTAGAAAGTTTCTAGTATTTATTAATTTGTTTATTTATTTATTTTTAATGAGATATTTCACATTTTCTCCTATTTTTTTCACTTTTTGGATTTTTTTTTATTGTTTCTTGATATCTTATATAGCCATTAGCTTCTATTTGCCAATTCTAACTTTTAAAAGACTAAATTTTTTTCAATGATCTTTTCATCTTCCTTTTCCATTCTAATTTTCATGACACTTTTCTTCATTAAATTTTTTGCCTCTTTTTCCAATTGAATAATTTTGCTTTTTAAGTTCTTATTTTCTTTTCGTATTACTTTCATTTCTTTTTCCCATATTCCTTCAATTATTCTTATTTGATTTTTAAATTCTTTTTTGAATTCTTCCAGCACTTAAGACTGTTTTCCATTTTTCTTTTAAGTTTTACATATGGTTGCTTGGATCATATTGGCACCTATTGATTTTGTGCTTTGCTCTTTGTCATCATAGAAATTTTTTAGGATTAAGTGGAGTTGTTTTGCTGTTTTCTCATTTTCCCAGCCTTTTGTTTGCCTGTGGATTCTGAACCCTCTGATTCTGTCTCCTCTGCTGCTGCCTTGCAGGACTTGACACTGTGAACTATTTTCCCCTAGCTGCTGCTCTTCACCAGAGCAATGCAGGTTTGAAAGGGCTAAGAGCTATAGGCTTCTGTGTCTCTTTGTGGGCTGGTGCCAGGGCCTGGGATTTCAAGGAGTAGATCTGAGGTTCTCTTTTGTTTGTGTAGCACTGGTCACAAGATCCTAAATTTGGCCTATGACCAGGTTCTGAATCTGGAGCAGTGTGTGGGTGATGGTGGGGGTCGGGGTGGGGTCACCCAGTACTCCTATGGGTGGAGTTTTGTTTCTGGTTCCCTCTTATCCAATGAAAATCATTTCTCTCTGCCTACTTTTCAAGTTGTGTTTATCAAGAGAGCCCCTCACTGTCTTGCTGTTGGTTTGGAAGAATTATCAGAATGGTTTTAACTTCTGTTGCTGCTAAGCCACCAATTTGGCTCTGCCCCCTCTAAGCACTTTTAAATATAATTTCCCAAGCTGCATAAGCTAATGACTACAGAGTTTTCTGAAACTTGAAGATGAATATATATGTATATATATATATATGTATGTGTGTATATTTATATATATACATATGTATGTATGAATGAATGAAAAATCAGCAATTACAAACATTCTCATAAAAAATTGACTCCTCCATCATGATATGACTCATCATTTTAGGATCAATATCTTTCTACAGGCAATAGCAGTGTGGACACTTTAAAACTTTCTTGAATTTCAAAATTAAAGCCCTAGTTTTCATGTTGCACTCATAAATACCGTACTTGAAATCTGAGCTTGAAAAATAAATATTTATGAGCAAAATCCCTTCTGTCTTTTAAAATATGCTAAGAATATGTCTTTATTTTTTAATTTGGCTGAGTATTCTTTAATTCCAATCATATTGTAAACCTTGAGAGTTGTTATTAAGAGGAAATTTAAATAAAGAAGTTTAACTGTACTATCCATTCTTAAAATGCAGTTTAATAATTTGAGTGCTTTTCAGAGCTAAAAATATAATGTTTTGAGATTAGCCAGTGCTAAATATTACGAAACTCTGGGATCAAGAGGACAAAGTTCAATGTAATTAGGACTTCAACCCTATCAAGTGAGGAGAGAAACAAACTGTTTACAGCCTTCCTGCTTGTGTCTAGTCACAGAGGGGATTCAGTTGAAAATTGTTAGCCAGATTTTATATGGTGTTAATCCCTTTCTCATGACCCCAATTAATAGCTAATTTAATATTTTCATGAAAGGGACAAAATTACCATTTGGTAAAGATGGTATCCCAAATATATCTCCCTCCTCTTATAAAAAAAAGGAGAGGTGAAATTTGGCTCTTGTATAGTACACTCACACACACACACACACACACACATACACAGTCATGGGTTCTAAGTAATTTTATGAAAGAAGAGACACTTTATCATATAGAGAAATAGATGATGAAGTGTCTAGGAATCAGAAATTTAGTTCTGTTCTAAATTAGATAGCTGTGTGATCATTAACAAGTCACTCAAATTTTCCAGCCTTGTTATTTCACTGATAAAATGAGGAGTTTGAAAAATATAATTTCTACTGATCTTTCCAAATACAACATTATATGAGTCTAAGATGATGGACTGATAGTTTTGGTGAAGTAATTTGAATACAGTCATATTGGCATAGGGAATTAAATAAGTGACCTTGGAACTATTTAAATTCCAAAGAAGGTTGAAAGTACAGAAGGGAGGGGACAGCAGAGCTATGTCCACTCCCTAGCATATCATTTTCCATTTTCAGCATTNTATATATATATATATATATATATATATATATATATTTACTATGAACATGTGGGAGACTTTGAAACTACATTTCCCGTGGTCCAACAGGTTTCCGGTTCCGGTTCTTTGGGCGTGGGGACGTCTGCGTCACCACGGAGAGAACAGTTTAAAATGAGAGGAAATCTGAAAGTAAATCTTTTTTTTTTAGCTCTTGGCTAGCAGACTCAGGAAGAGACGGGAGGTAACAATAATGGCTGGGCGGCAGTTTTGAATTCTTACAAGAGCGTGGTCAAATGACTATCTATCAGCATGGCTTTAATTAAAATACTAATTTATATTATTATATCAGCCTTTATTATTTTTAATCGTAATAATATATAATTATAGAAATTGACATACAAGACTTGAATTAAAAGATTTTTGATCCAGGCAGCATTACATAGTGTATAGTCAAATAAATAAGCATTTGCCATGCACACTTCTAAGCACTATGGATACAAATATAAGCAAAAGAAGAGCAGTCCTTATTCTCAAGGAGCTTACATACTAATGTGGAAAGAGAACACAAAGGAGCTGAAAAGTGACAAAGTCAAAAAAGAATCAGAGCTTAGAGAGAACTGAAAGACATCTGCTTTGGCTTTTCTTTAAGATGAAATTTGTGGGGGGCAGCGGGGGAGCTCAGTGTATTGAAAGTCAGGCCTAGAGATGGGAGGTCATAGGTTCAAATCTGGCCTTAGACACTTCCCAGCTGTGTGACCTTGGGCAAGTCACTTGACCCCCATTGCCTACCCTTACCACTCTTCTGCCTAGGAGCCAATACACAGAAGTTAAGGGTTTAATTTTTTTTTTAAATGGAGGCTGTGAAAGGAACTCATCAATGGGAGAATAGGGATAAGAAGCCACCAATGGGATAGAGGAATAAGGAGCCAGGAAATAATGGAACTTCAGCGTGAAAAGATGACTTGGATTAGAGAGAGACTGAAATATTGGCATATATAAGGACCTAACCTTCTTGGTATATAGCCCTTTGTTTAAATCTCACCTCAGGCACATTCTGGCTATGTTACTCTGGAAAATTCACTAAGCAACTCTCTTAGATTATTAGTTTCTGAATAGTGGGAATTGTCTGACATAGAAGTTCCTTATATAAATTAAATCACAATTCCAATTCTCTCTACATCTATATAACTCTACATAGATATCTATATAAATATATATATATATGTGTGTATATATATATATAGAGAGAGAGAGAGATAACATATGTACATATATGTGTTCTATGTGAATTTATATTCTATTTTTCATCTATTGTGCTAATAATACTGTTTAGAAAGTAGGAATAATATTTAAGAAGGCAAGAAGAATAGAACATGTTTATTAGAAAATTACTGTGCTGACCAGGGAAAAACTTTCTTCTACATAGAATGAAATATGCGTGAATATGTTTACCTAGTATTTTCACAATGTTGAAAAATGAAAATGTCATTTATATAAAGTATAGATTAGCAAACTGGAAATTCAATAGAAAAAATAATGAATTTGGAAAAAATGTAATCGAGAAGTCATTTATATTTTTATTACATACATAATGCATTAAGTGGTTATAAAAAGTGAATTGTGTGGTATTAAAAATAATTTAAAAGATTTAGAATAAATTATATACAATTAGAAATTAAATAAAATTAGAATAATTACAATATAGTATCCTTCGTTAATATGTTTCATCATAACTATAATAGATAATATTTAAATAGGACTTACTATGTGTCCTAAAAATTACTTAACAAGCACTTTTCAATTTTTATCTCATTTGATATTTATAATAACCTTAGGCATTAGGTGCTATTAATTTTTGCAAATTGCAGATGAAAAAAATTGAGCCAGAGATTAAGTAACTTGTCCAAGGTCACCCAGCTAGTAAGTGACAGACATTGGATTTGAACTCAGGTCGTCCTGACTCTGAATCTAGCACTCTATTCACTGTGCTTATTTTTTATATTTACTTCTATTTATATTTATTTACTATTTATTATTATAGTTATATCATAATATATTATATTATTATGTTGTTGTATAATACAATAGTATATTGTATTATTACATTATATAATAATGTCATCTAAAATGTAATAATATATCATATTATTTATATTTATTTATATTTTATATATATGATAACACATTAATAACCTCAAAACATCACAAAGACTTTTAAGATATTCCATATATAGATTGAGGATGATATTAAGTCTGAATTGAGATATATTGAGTTTAGACAATAGCATGGGCTTCTTCTGCCATATGGTAGAGAGATGGGATTTGAAACTCAAAAAAGAAGATTTAGTTGGAGATAGAAATTTAAGATCATTTCATTGAGACACTGAAACTAAGTATGAATGACATTATTTTAATTATTTATAAAATGCAATATAAATACATGTGCATACATGTGTAAGTACACACCTAGATAGATAGATAGATATTTATATATAATGAAAGGTATAAAGGATTAACAATCATCCTAAGTATAAAACAATGTGTTTATGAAGTTTCCTAACCTCGCAAAAATTTCTATTAAATTTCCTCACTGTGATCATTAGGTGACTATCAGTTCTCAAAGGTTTTACAAGGGAAATTCAAGTTCCAGTATGTCATTACCAAGCTATAAAGGCTGGGCCCACTGATAGACAGTGTATGTCTGCTAACTGAGACACTGGCTATACTTGGTAGAAAGAGATTTATCCTCAGGAAAAAAGGCAACTAGGTTATCTTTTTGTTCTGTTTTAATCATATCTCAAAGTTTGAATCAAACTTGGATCAATAGAGGTAATTTTGAAGATGGAAAAGTCACAGAGCTGTCAAAGTTTTAACATAGTTAAACTTAATGAGTTGCCTTTTGGCTTCAGTAGCAAGAAATTCAAAGCATGAACTAATTAGGAAAGTCTAATGATATACCTTGACTAAGTAGGTAAAATGATATACTAAAAAAATCAGTGATCCTGGCAGAAGACGATCTGATCAAATATTACCTCTGAAACTTAATTCCTATGTTACCGTGGATAAATTATTTAATAATTCTGGCTTTTTCCCCCCATCATCAATAAAATGAGAAATTTAGGCTCGATGGCACCTGAAATCTTATCCAGCTCCAAATTTATGGTCTTATGATATTTATAAGGTTAAACTGAATAGGAAAAAACCAAAGGTATGTGTGTTCATGTGTGTGAAGATATATATGTATATACACATATAGGTATATATATACATATATGGTATGTGTTTAAAAAAAAGTTTTCCATAAAAAAGTTTTGCCTTTGATAATATTGAGCAGTTTGACATGTACTAATATTTTGTGATATGAAATAATAAAAAAGTTAGAAAAAAGAAAAATTAGACTGTAATACTGAGTCATCCTATTGACCATAGTTCATTAAAAGTTTTATAAATTATTGATGAATAGCTTCTACATCTCTGTCTTCTAGATTTCCATAGAAACTTAGAACAGAATCATTTCCATCTAATTCTTCTCTGAATATAAGCCATGATGAATTATTGACAATAGTATGTATAATAATGAGGATTAGTTTACAAAACAGGCTTTCCTAGAGTGACTCTTTAAGTGACCTATAATGGGCTACAGCACACCCAAGTGGACATAGGAAAATCTTCCCTATGACACAATCTCAAAAGGTTACATCAAAGTTCAATTTATCATTATAGAGACCTAATTGAAACAAAGAAAGACATTCTAGATGCTCAGAAAGGTATTGCCACTACCATATCATTATATTTAGACTCAGGTTTTTGTTCTCAATGAGAAAATAAAACAAAATGTTCTCTTATACATGAGAAAAGTCATTTAATTGGCTGAAAATGTAGTCAGCTTTTAACTATAATCACCATGGAAGTCTTAAATATGGCCCTCTCTGAAAAACAACTTACAAAGTTTAGAGGGAAAATAATCTCTGAAGAGGAAAGAATAGGAACCGACCCACATGTTCCTTTCCTTTGAGAATGCAAAGTGAAAAAAAATTAAAACTATTTTAAACAATGTTTTTCACTGAAAAAGAAAAACACGCCAGTTTATGACATTTGATGAAAAATGGGAAAATAAATTGGAGGGACTATTTCCATTAAGAAGGGTGATAAAAAAGATAATCTCTACGAAACAACAAAGTATTCTTTTGCAGAAGCAGGGTATTTTTTGTAAAAGGAATAAATAATAAGAAATTGTACAGTAGGTTTTTTTTAAATGAGGATGTCTAGAGTAAAAGAGAAGGAGCAGAACTGTAACTTACAATCTTTGGGCTTGGGGCAAATAGCATCAAAAGTACCAGCAGCAAATGGCAGAAAAATAGTTCAGTTGGGTGTCAGTATTGAAGGAAACCCACTTGGTAAGTTTATTGAAGTTTCTAAGCTGCTGAAAAAACACAAAACACTCTTAGCATGCTCTAAATTCACCTCCTTGTCAAAAAATCCCACTCTAGTTATGAATGAACAATATTAAATAAGTAAATACAGAAAATAAATCCCTGAATGGAAACTCTTGTCAATTCAAAAATATTACTTATATTTTCATACTATTGAGAAGTAAATAAAGAAGATTCTCTGTATTTAGTTTGGCCCTCAGATTGCTATTTTTAAAAGTAAGAAGGCAAGAATTTATATAAAAAGGAAAGAACATGTGAAACATGAAGGAAGTGAAGCCAAGGGAATAAAAAATGAAAGAAGT
The DNA here is from genome assembly GCF_016433145.1 of Gracilinanus agilis. NCBI lineage: Eukaryota > Metazoa > Chordata > Mammalia > Didelphimorphia > Didelphidae > Gracilinanus > Gracilinanus agilis. The sequence continues at coordinate 90,331,713 of NC_058135.1, forward strand.
ATTTGGTCATTTAGTAGAGTATGGAATCTTCCTGACCTTAGGGAATAGAGAGAATCAGCTGACACTGATTCAACTTAGCAAAGTATAAACAATCTATCACACTCATATTAATAGTTTCAATGAAGCCATTGCCTGAAGATTCTGGGAAGATGGTGACTTAGACACAGCAAAACTACAGACCTCTGAACATCTTTCCACACTAATAAAAAACAAAGGGCTTCGAGGTGACAGAAAATCCAATCTAACAACAGGATAGCACTGGGGAATCTCCTGCTAGATTCAGCTCAAGAGGTACTCCAAAAAAATTCTGAATTCTTGAACTTTCTGACTCAAGGGAAAGGAAGAAGGAAGATCTCAGGACACCTTCCCTACCTGCTGTGCTGTGCTGAGTCTCTAATGGTTCCTAGAATCTTTGGGCATTCAAGGGTGCTAGTCCAGAGGGAGTGCCTTGCTGATGCAACTATGCCAGGCTGAGGGCACTGAACACAGATGGAAGGGAGGTGACTGGAGGAGAAACTCAGAGAGGGCAGCCTAGTCACAGCCAAAATGCTTCATCTTACCCCACCCCTTTTTCTCGTGGTTTTGGTCTCAGGGCACATCCAGTTCTGCAGATCAAGTCCACCCTGGGTTAATCATATCAATAGGGCAGATAAGAAGTCTTCAGAGAACAGGGAAGTTCCAACACTCCTACCCCATAGACTGCATTGAAAGAAGCTGCAAACTTCTATTGTCAGCTGAGGAATACCTAACCTAAAAGCTCATTAAAATCATCAGCTTAACCTAATCACTCAGCAGAGCAGAGAAGAAGCCAATTCAGGACAGAATAACCCAAACCCACAGATCCAACAAATAATCAGAGAAGCAAAATTATAGCCAATTACAGGAGAGAGGAAGGAAAAATATGTGTAAACAGCAGAAAAAGAAAAAAGAAATTACTCTCAACAGCTTCTATGCAAGTAATGAACAAAGAGCAAATGGAACAGAGCAGGATCAAGGAAAACCAAGAAAAAATACAGAAACTCCAGTGGATTGGACACAGGCTTCAGAAGAACTAAAAATTCAATTAAATGAAGAACTAAAAAGTAAATTAACTCAAGAACTCCAAAAAAAATTTAAGAGAACCTGAGGACAACTGGGAAAAGAAAATACATGAACTAAAATAAGAAAATAGGTTCTTCTTTCAAGAACTTTTCAAAATTGACCAGCTTGAAAATGAGGCAAAGAAGGAAAAAGATGACCTACGAAGAAAAGCAGACCAGAAGGATGACCAAAAAGACAGGAATGAAATTCAGTATTTAAAAATTCTAATCCCAAAACTAGAAACAAATGACTTCGCAAGGCAGCAAAAATCTATAAAACAAAATCAAAAGAATGAAAAATTTGAGTAAAATATGAAACATCTCATTGACAAAACCTCAGATCTTGAAAACATATCAAGGAGAGACAATTTAAGAATTTTTGGACTACTGGAAGATCATGACAAAAGGAAAAGCCTAGAAATCATCCTAAAGGAAATTACCCAAGAAAACTGCCTTGACATTGTCGAATAAGAAGGTAAAGGGGAGATTGAAGGAATGCACAGATCCCTCCTACATTTGATTCCCAATTAACAATGCCCAGGAATGTTATAGCCAAATTCAAGAACTACCAGACCAAATAAAAAATATTATAAGCTTCTAAGAAGAAGTCATTCAGATACCATAAGACCATAGTCAGGACAGCACAGGATCTCACTGCATCTACACTGAAAGACCAGAAGGTATAGAATATGATATTCCAGAAAGCAAGGGAACTGGGTCTACAACCAAGAATCAACTACCCAGAAAAACTAACTATATTCTTTCAGGGGAAAGTATGGTTATTTAATAAAAATAGAAGGCTTCCAAGCAATGATAAAGAAAAGACTGGACTTAAACAGAAAATTTGATGTCCAAACACAGAACTCAAGAGAATCACCAAAAGGTAATTAAGAGAGAGGAAAAACAAAACAAAAACCTTTTTATTCAAGTGACCCAATGAGTTAAAAATGATTTGTATAAGAAAAGATGATATTGGTAACTCTTAAAAATTGTTATTATCATCAGGGTAGCTAGAAGAATTATACTTAGAGGGAACAGTGACAAACTATATAAGATGAAATGTCAAGATATATATATATGTGTGTGTGTATGTGTGTGTGTATATATATAAATATATATGAAACTAGGGGTTAAAAAAAGAGGATAAGATTAAGAGAAATGGGAAAAGAGACAAAATGAATAAATTTAAATTCCATAAAGAAGCACATGTTTGGAGCAGGGGAGAATAGCAAAACACTGCAAGGGTAAAGAGGTTGAAGACAAGAAATATTTAATTCTTACACACATTGAAATTGACTCAAAGGGGGAATAACAATCAGATCAATTGGGGCAGAGAATTGTTTAATGCCCTATAGAGAAGTAGAAGGGTAACAAACAGACTAGTGAAGAGGGAAGCAATACTTCCCATAAAATAGGGAGGGAGAGTGTGGGGAGTAGTTTAAAAAGACCCTAAAGAAAAATAAGAGGAGGATACGAAGTTGGGGGGGAATATAAGTAAGATAAGGGAGGGGATTAGGGGAACTGATTAAAAACAAACCACTGGCTTAAAAGGAAATAATGAAAGAATAAAAGGCAGAATAAGGAGAGGACTTCAAAATGTTGGGGAATATACAGATGACAATCATGACTCTGAATGTGAATGGGATTAATTCACCCATAAAATGAAAGTGAATAGCAGGGTGGAGTAGAAACCAAAAGCCCACCATATGCCATCTACAAGAAACACACATGATGCAGGTGGACACACACAGGGTAAAGGTAAAAGGCTGGAGCAAAATCTATTATGCATCAACTGAGAAAAAGAAGGCTAGTGTCTCAATTATGTCAAAGCCAATGTAAAAATAGATCTGATTAAAAGAGATAGAAAGGTAATTACATCCTGATAAAAGGCTGTATAGAGAATGAGGAAACATTGGTACTCAATATGTATGCACCAAATGGTATAGCATTTAAATTTCTAAGGGAAAAATTGGTGGAGCTTAAGGAGGAAATAGATAATAAAACGATGCTAGTGAGAAACCTGAACCTTCCTCTATCAGACCTAGAAAAATCAAACCAAAAAATAAATAAGAATGAGATAAAAGATGCAAATAAAATCATAGAAAAATTAGAGTAAATAGATATGTGGAGAATAATATGTATGAAAAGGAATACACCTTCTTTTCAGTAGCACATGCTATATTCACAAAGACTGACCATGTACTATGTCATGAAAACATGACAAAAAATGAAAAAAAGCAGAAATAATAAATTCAAACTTTTCAGATTATAATGCAATAAAAAATAATACTTAACATGGAGAAGCAAACCAAAAATTAGTTGAAAATCAAATAATAAGATTCTCCAAAATTGGTTAGTTAAAACGTAAATCATAGAAACAATTATTAATAACATTGAAGAGAATGACAATGATGAGACATCATACCAAAATATATGTGATGCAGCCAAAGCAGTAGTTAGGGGGAAAATGATATCCTTGAGTGCAAATAATAACAAATTAGGAAGGGTAGGGCTCAATGAGTTGGACATACAAATTAAAAAACTAGAAATCAAACAAATTAAAAATCCCCAGATGAAAAGTAAATTAGAAATTCTAAAAATGAAAGGAGAAATTAATAAAATCAATGGTAATAGAACTATTGAATTAATAAATAAGACTAGAAGCTGGTACTTTGAAAAAACAAAAAAATAAATAAAGTACTAGTTAATCTAATGAAAAAAAGGAAAGGAGAAAACCAAATTAACAGCATCAAAGCTGAAAAGAGAGACCTCACCTCTAATGAAGAGGAAATTAAGGCAATCATTAAAAGCTACTTTGCCCAATTATATGGCAATAATATGACAATCAGTGATATGGATGAATATTTATGAAAATATAAATTTCCTAGATTAAAAGTGGGAGAAATAGAATAGTTAAATAATCCCACATCTGAAAAAAGAAATTGAACAAGCCATCAGAGAACTCCCTAAGTAGAAATCTCCAGGACCTGATGGATTCACAAGTGAATTCTATCAAATCTTCAAAGAACAACTAATCCCAATATTATACAAACTATTTGACACTATGAGCAAAGAAGGAATCTTAACAAATTCCTTTTGTGACACAAATATGGAACTGATTCCAAAGCCAGGCAGGTCAAAAACAGAGAAAGAAAACTACAGAACAATCTCCTTAATGAACAATGATGCAAAAATCTTAAATAGAATACTAGCAAAAAGAATCCAGCAAGTGATCATGAGGATTAATCATCATGATCAGGTAGTATTTATACCAGGATTACATGGATGGTTCAATATTATGAAAATCATCCACATAACCATATCAACAAACAAACCAACAAAAATCATATGATTATCTCAATAGAAGCAGAAATAGCCTTTGACAAAATATAACACTAGAAAGTATAGGCATAGAAGGGCCTTTCTGAAAAACAATAAACAGTATATATCTAAAACCATCAGTAAGCATCATCTTCAATGAAGATAAATTGGAAGCCTTCCCAATAAGATCAGGAGTGAAACAAGGATGCCCACTATCACCTCTTTTATTTAACATTGTACTAGAAACACTTGGAGTAGCAATTAGAGAAGAAAAAAGAAAATGAAGATATTAAAATAGGTAATGAGGATACCAGGCTACCACTCTTTGCAGATGATATGATGGTGTACTAAAAGAATCCTAGAGAATCAACTTAAAAGCTAGTGGAAATAATCAACAACTTAAGGAAAGTTGCAGGATAAAAAATTATCAGCATTTCTATATATCTCCAACACATCCCAGCAACAAGACTTAGAAAGAGAAATTCCATTTAATATCACCCTAGAAAATATAAAATACTTAGGAATTTATCTGCCAAGGCAAACACAGTAATTATGTGAACACAACTACAAAAACTTTGCACAAAATTAAAACTAGATCTACACAATGGGAAAAACATTAATTGCTAATGGGTAGGACATGCTAACATAATAAAAAAATTCAATCTTACCCAAATTAATTTACTTATTTAGTGAGATACCTATCAAACTACAAAGAACCTTTTTTACTGAATTAGAAAATACTATAACAGGGGGCAGCTGGGTAGCTCAGTAGATTGAGAGTCAGGCCTAGAGGCGGGAGGTCCTAGGTTCAAATCCAGCCTCAGACACTTCCCAGCTGTGTGACCCTGGGCAAGTCCCTTGATCCCCCCCATTGCCCACCCTTACCACTTTTCCACCTATGAGCCAATACACAAAAGTTAAGGGTTTAAAAATAAGAAAATACTATAACAAAGTTCATTTGGAAGAACAAAAGATCAAGAATAGCAAGAGAAATTATGGGAGGCCAATAAGAGAAACAGCCTCAAATAGATAAAAATATGAGACTCCTCTTTTGACTCTTTATCAGATCCATAACTTTTCTTATTGGAAAGCATTATAATCTAATTGTCTATGAAAACTTTAAGTTCTTAGTAAACCAGCATTTAATGAGTTAAAAGCCTTTTTTCACTCAGGAGAGTAAAGTTGCAGCTGTGGGTATATCTCTCTAACTGCTCTAGGCCTCCCATGGTCACAGAGTAGCAAGCTCAGGCAAAATTCCACTTTAGATAAATTGAGGCTAATTTTTAACCTTGGGACTTTTTTCTCATCCAACATTATCTTCATGAGAAAACTCTTTGTAGAACTATAACTTTATTGTGCTTTGTAAAACCATGATGTAACTTCAGCTTGACTGTGCAAGTGCAAAGTCTTTTGTGTTTGTGTGTAAATTGGGTTTGGTTTACATTATAAAAATAAAATCCTAAACTGATTTGGAGTGACAGAGAAGCAGCTATGAGTTAACAGTCAAGGTCATCTCCAGTTTCCCATTACTTTCTTATCATCTAAGCAGTCCTTATTAGATTATCTGGAGGTTTTGGATAACTTTCCATAAAAAATAATGAAAAAAATGTGGATGGTGGCCTAGAAGTACCAATTATTAAACTTTACTATAAAGCAGTGATCATCAAAACAATATGATACTGGCAAACAGAAGGGAGCATCAGTGGAATAGACTTGGGGTAAGTGACTTCAGCAAGACAATCCATGATAAATCCAAGGGCCCAGCTTTTCTGGCAAAAATCCACTATTTGACAGAAGTTACAGGGAAAATTGGAAAACATTATGGGAGAGATTAGGTTTAGATCAACATCTCACACTGTGCACCAAAATAAACTCAGAATGTGTGAATGACTTGAATATAAAAAAGGAAACTATAAGCAAATTAGGTGAACACAGAATAATATACTTGTCAGATCTTTACAAAAGGAAAGTATTTAAGACCAAGCAAGTGTTATAAAAATTACAAAATGTAAAATAAATAATTTTGGTTACATCAAATTAAAAAAATTTTGTGCAAACAAAACCAGTGCAACTAAAATTAAATGTGAAACAACAAATTGGGGGAAAATATTTACAACAAAAATCTCTGACATATGTCTAATTAATTAAATTTATAAGGAGCTAAATCAATTGTACAAAATATCCAGCCATTCTCCAATTGATAAAAGGGCAAGGGACATGAATAGGCAATTTTTAGATAAAGAAATCAAAACTATCAATAAGCACATGAAAAAAAGTGTTCTAAATCTCTTATAATTATAGAAATGCAAATCAAAACAACTCTGAGGTACCACCTTACACCTAGCATATTGGCTAACATGACAGCAAAAGGGAAGTAATAAATATTGGAGGGGATATGGCAAAATTGGAACATTAATGCATTGCTGGTGGAGTTGTGAATTGATCCAACCATTCTGGATGGATTTGGATATATGCCCAAAGGGCTTTAAATGACTGTCTGCCTTTTGGTGCAGCCATACCATTGTGGGGTTTGTACCCCAAAGAGATAATAAGGAAAAAATTTGTACAGAAATATTTGTAGCTGAGCTCTTTGTGATGACAAAAAATTGGAAAAGGAGGGGATGCCCTTCAATTGGGAAATAGCTAAACACATTGTGGTATCTTGGTTATGGAACAGAAAGTGATGCAGAGTGAAAGGAGCAGAACCAGGAGAACATTATACACAGAGACCGATACACTGTGATACTATCCAATGTAATGGACTTCTCTACTGGCACCAATGCAATGATCCATGACAACTTTGAGGGAATTATGAGAAAGAACACAATCAACATTCAGAGGAAGAATCCTGGGAGTAGAAACAGAGAAGAAATACAACTTCTTGATCACATGGGTCAATGGGGATAATGGAGATATTGACTCTAAATGATCACCCTAGTGCAAATATCAATAATATGGAAATAGGTCTTGATAGATGACACATGTAAAATCCAGTGGAACTGTTTTGTATTTGTATTGTTTGTATATACACATACTTGTACAATTGTCCTGCTATTGTATTTGTATTGTTTAGCTGAGGGTTAATTAGATCTGCCTGGGTTAAACTAGGGGATGGGAGCAATTTACCTAGTGTGTTAGATTACTTATCTTATTCTCTCTCTCATTTCCTTATTTCCTCTTCCTCTTCACATTTGTAAATAAACTTCCATAAAAGTCATTTTGACTTGAGGTTATTCTTTAATTGGGGATTGATAATTATTCAATTCCCTGGTGACCACACATTTTAATATTAATATATCCAATCAAAAAACACCTTTACCCTCTAAAATAGGAATCCTTGTCACTTACCAGAAAGTTGGGCTGGATCCTGTCAAGGTTCCAATGCAGAAAAACCCTAATGAGCTAAGCTCACTGTGGCAGCAGTAATGTTAACAAGAAAGTCCCTGACTCTAGGGAGGTCCAAAGCTGAAAGTTGAAGACCCAAAGCCAAAGGCTCCAGTCAAAAGGCCCAAAGCTCCAAGTTGAAGTCAAACTCCAAAAGCCCCAAGGTGCTATCCTCCAAAGAAGTCCAAAGGAGAAGATCCCTAGAAGCAGAGACTCCAAAGAAGAACTCCTAAGGAGAAGCAGTCTCAAGGAGAAGTCCCTTGGACAGAATGTTCAGGACATTTTATCGTCCTTTTTCCATATCACTTCCTGTCCCTTCCCCACTTTATGAGAACCAATCACAGGCTTTCAATTTGCCTAGCACTTCCCAGGAGGAGACAGTGGCTTCTGGAGTTGTTACCCACTCTAGTCAGTGACGCGTGAACTTTCATACTTATTGACTGGTAAGGTACTAAATAGGAGAACTTAAGTTTTTGATTGTTTAACTTAAAAGTTGCTGATTGATAGACAAAGAGTGTTTGATTCACTCTTCACAGAACATACCTTTGATTCATCATGCTCCTTTTCAAATACATCCTATGACACTCTCAGAGGGTAAAGTTCAAATGTCTTAGCTGAGCATTCAGGAGCCACCATAATCAGGCCCCAGTATAGCTCTCTATGTTTATATCCTCATATTCCTTTAAATTTAATTCACTATTTATTTTTATTTTTCTTTGTCTTTGATCTTTGTTGCTACTCCTACCTTTATTTTTTACTTCAGCTGAAGCATAATTGGTTATGTACAAGACCCTTATTTTAAATCTATGTCTTTCTTTTTCAAGTGTGTCTCTACTAAAAAACCTATTGTTGCAGTGTGGTTTTTAATCTATTCTATCCTTCCATTTTATGGGTGATTTCATCCCATTCACATTCACAGTCTATTTTCTTCTGCATATTGATCTCTCTCTGTGTCTTTTTATCCTTTCTATCCTCAAAAATCTGTTTTTCTTCTGACAACTGGCTCCCTTAATCTGCTCTCCCTTTTTTCATCCCTTCTACCCATATCTCTTTTCACCTTCACCTCCTAAACCCACCTGAGTGAATATATGTGTGCATATGTATGTATGTAATATGTGTGTATTCTTCTCTCTTTTGACCAATTACAAGGAGAGTGAGGTTCAAGCATTGCCCAACCTTCCTCATTTTCCTTTTCATGTTTAAAGCTCTTTCATACTCTTTTAATGTGAGAAAAATTGTCCATTCTAACTCTCCCTTTCCCATTCTCTCAGTGTATCCCTCTTTCCCTCCCCTTCATTTTTTTGGAGAGCTCATTCCAACCTAAGTCAACTGATATTTATGTCCTCTGTCTCTGTAACCTCCTTCTAAGTGTTCTAATTAAAAAAAAAAGTTCTTGGGCTTTTGATATGTCATCTTCATTTATAGAATTATTCCTTATGATTACTATTTGAAGATTTTCGGGTTAAGATGGCAGCAGAGTGGAGGCAGGGCTACTTTCTCTCCTTACCAACCAATTACCAGTGTACCTACAAAGGACAATAAAACAAATAGAGATGAAAGAAGGGACCCCACAATAGGGTGCAGTATTGAAGGTATGTGGGATTTTGACACTTCCAAAGGGGGTAAATAGCTTCCGTAGCTGATCAACCCTCCCCCACCCCACCCACAGTACCAGAATCAGAGGCTGCACTCCAGAGTTACAGCAAGCAGGGACACAAAATCTAGCTCCTTAGCATCTAACTGGCACCAGTAGGAGCTTGCCCCTGAGAGCAGCAAGACCTGGGACCCCAGGTTGCTGGAAAACTCAGACCCTGAACATGGGAGTGGAGCTGAGAGAGGCAGCAGCAATGCCCAGCATGCTCAGACTCAGGGCAAAACCTCAGGTGGAGGAGCAAGCATGGGCCAAGTTCTAGGCTCTAGGCAGCCAGCTAGGACTACAGGGGCTTGACCCTGAAAACAGTTAGACCAGAGACCCCAGAAGGCTGGAAAACTCAGACCCTGGACATGGGAGTGGGGCTAAGAGAGTCAGCAGCACCACCCAGTGAGCTCAGACTCAGGGAAAAACCTCAAAAAACAGCTAGACCAGAGACCCCAGGAGGGTTCTCAGAAAAGCCAGGAGACTCACAAAGTAGCCTCGGGCAAAACTGCTCCCTAACACCATACAAAGAGAATCAGATTGCCATACTCAGACCTCTGGCAGATAAACCATAATGATACAAAGCAAGGCACAAGAAATAAACAATAAGACCAAGAAAAACTCTAACAATTGATAACATCTGCACAGAAAAAACCAGAAAACAGAGGACAAACAATAAAGACATACAAACCTTCCCAAAAAATGAAAATGGGTGACAAGATCTTGAAGAGTTCAAATCTGAGATCATGAGAAAGATGGAAGAGATCTGGCAAGAAAATAATAGCTTAAAAGGCAGACTTTCGCAATTGGAAAGTGAGACTCAGAAATCAAATGAATTGATAAGCAAATTGAAGACCAGAAATGACCAGCTGGAAGCCTTGAAGAACCAGATAGACCAGATTGAAAAGGAAAACCAAAAGATTATAGCCAAAAACCAGTCTCTATAGGCTAGATTTGGGCAATTAGAAGCCAATGATCTCAAAAGACAACAAGAATTAATAAAGCAAAGTCAAAAGACTGACAAAATAGAAGGAAACATGAAATATCTCAATGAGAAGTTATTAGACCAAGAAAACAGGTCTAGAAGAGACATCTTGAGACTTATTGGTCTTCCAGAAAAATTAGAGACAAAGAGAAACCTAGACAGTATATTACAAGAAATCATCGAACAAACCTTCTCAAATGTCCTCAAACAAGAGGGCAAAATAGACATTGAAAGGGTCCATAGATCACCCTCTACACTAAATCTTCATAAGACAACCTAAAGGAATGTAATAGGCAAATTCAAAAGCTTCCAAGTTAAGGAAAAAATATTACAAGAAGCCAGAAAGAGACAATTCAGATATCAAGGAACACCAATCAGGATCACAAAGGATCTGGTAGCCTCCACACTACAAGACCTCACAGCTTGGAACATGATATTCAGAATGACAAGAGAATTGGGTCTACAACCAAGGATCACATACCCATCAGAACTGACTATATACTTCCAGGGGAAAGTATGGGCATTCAACAAGATAGAAGATTTCCAAGTATTTGCACAGAAAAAACCAGGACTGAATGCAAAATTTAATATCCAAACACAAAAACCAAGAGAAACATGAAAAGGTAAATAAGAGTTGAAAAAAAGAAAACTCTGACCTTTAAATTGCCTTCTTCAAGGGCTTCAATGAGAGAAAATTATTTGTATTTCTATGTGGATATATATTATGTTTAATTCTAAAAATTGTACTCACTATTATAGTAATTAGAAGAATTAGTAATAAGAAGAAGTTGAAGTACTAAATGGTCTAAGATGATATGGAGGAAAAGTGTGTGGGGGGGAATAGAAGATGGCACCAAGACTAACTTGAAGGAATAAGAAAAATAGGATACTCTATACCACACAATGAGGGCATGGGAAGGGGAGGGGAGGAATACTATTATAAAAAGGAGAGGAAGAGAGTGTAAAAGGAAATACTTAAACCTTACTCTCAGTGAAATTAATCCTGAGAGGGAAGAGTATCTAGATACATTAGGATATCAAATTTTATCTAACCCTACAGATAAAGTCAGAAGGTATAAACAAAGGGGGGCAGTAGGATGGGGAGTTCTTAAAGGGAGGGGAAGAGAAGGGGAAGGAATTCATTAGGCCTTAAACATAAGAGTGGAAAAAAAGAGAGGGGTAGAAAGATAAGTAAATCAAGGGAGGGCACAAGGGGTAATGATTTAAAATAAATAACTGGTTTAAAAGAAAATACCATAATAGGAATAGCTAGGAGAGGATACCAAAATGTTAGTGAATACACAGCTAAAAATTATAACCCCGAATGTGAATGGGATGTACTCGCTTATGAAACAGAAGTAAATAGCAGAGTGGATTAGAATACAAAATCCTATCATATGTTGTCTAAAAGAAATACACATGAGGCAGGCGGACATACACAGGGTTAAGGTCAAGGGCTGGAGTCAAATTTTTTGGGTTTCAAATGAGAAAAAGAAGACAGGAGTGGCAATCATGATTTGTGATGAAGTCAAAGTAAAAATAAAAATTAAAAGAGATAGGGAAAGTAATTACATCCTGATAAAAGGCAGTACAGACTGGAAACTAGGCTACCTAGTGAAGCTACCCAAGAAAGGTGACCTATCCCAATGCAGCAACTGGCGAGGAATCATACTTCTATCCGCTCCCAGCAAAATCCTGACCAGAGTCATCTTAGAAAGACTGAAGGAGGCCTTGGACAAGAAGCTGAGAGTAGAACAAGCAGGGTTTCATCAGCACAGATCATGCACCGACCCTATCGTAACCCTAAGAATCATCATCTAACAATCCATCGAGTGGCAGTCCCCCCTCTACATGACTTTCATGGATTTCGAGAAGGCATTTGACAGCGTGGACAGGAGCATCATCTGGAGATTGATGCAGCATTACGGGATTCCCCCAAAGCTCATCAACATCATCCAGCAGCTATACGAAGACTTTACCTGCCAGGTCATCCATAATGGGAAACTGACGGCTCCCTTCACAGTGAAAACCGGAGTGAAGCAAGGCTGCATGCTTTTGCCCCTTATCTTCTTGATGTTCATAGATTGGACCATGAGAAGAATTACCAAGGACAACAATACGGGCATTCAATGGACTCACACCAAACAGCTCGAGGACCTTGACTTCGCAGATGACATCTGTCTCCTTTCTCACAAGCAGCAGGATGCGCAAGCCAAACTTGCACGACTCTCTGAAGAAGCGGAGAAGACAGGTCTGAAGATCAACAAGAGGAAGACCGAGGTGATCACAGTCAACAGCAGACAGGACCTGCCAATCCAAGTACAGGGAGAAAACATCAAGGAGACGGACCACTTCACCTATTTGGGTAGCATAGTCAGTAAGGATGGTGGAGCAGATGAGGACATCAGAAACCGAATCAACAAAGCCAGACAGGCATTTAACACCCTGCGGTCTGTCTGGATCTCCAAAGCACTGTCCCTCGTCACTAAGCTCCGAATCTTCAATACCAACGTAAAGGCCGTCCTCCTATATGGATCAGAAAGCTGGAGAGTGACGAGCGCTAACACCAACAAACTCCAGGTCTTTCTTAACAGATGTCTACATCACATCTTGAACATCAGATGGCCTGAAAAGATCTCCAATGCTAGTCTCTGGGAAAGAACAATCCAGTACCCCATTAGTCAGGACATAAAGAAACGTAAGTGGAGATGGATAGGACATACGCTACGAAAACTGGAAGACAACATAGCCAGACAGGCATTGAGCTGGAACCCTTCAGGGAGGAGGAAAGTCGGAAGACCAAAACAGACCTGGCGAAGATCTACTGAAAATGAAACAAAAACGGTCAGAATGACATGGGCCCAGCTGGGGGAAGTTGCCCAGAACAGAGTCCGTTGGCGTGAGATGGTTGCGGCCCTATGCTCCTAAGGAGTCAACAGGAATAATAATAATAATAATAGATAATGAGGAAATAACAGTACTAAACATGTACACACCAAATGGTATGGTATCCAAATTTCTAAAGGAGAAACGGGCAGAGCTCAAGGAAAAAATAGATAGTAAAACCATACTAGTCGGAGATATAAATATTCTTCTATCAGATCTAGATAAATCAAACCAAAAATAAATAAGAAAGAGATAAGAGAGGTGAATGAAATCCTAGAAAAATTAGAGTTAATAGATATGTGGAGAAAAATAAATAGGGAAATAAAGGAATACACATTCTTTTCAGTTGCACATGGTACATTCACAAAGATTGACCATGTACTAGAGCATAGAAACATGGCAAAAAATGCAAAAGAAATGTAACCTTTTCAGATCGTAATGCAATGAAAATAATAATAAGTAAGGTCACATGGACAGGCAAACCAAAAACTAACTGGAAATTAAATAATATGATTCTCCAAAATCAGATAGTTAAAGAAGAAATCATAGAAACAATTAATAATTTCATTGAAGAGAATGAAAATAATGAGACATCCTACCAAAATCTGTGGGATGCAACTAAAGCAGAACTAAGGGGGAAATTTATAACATTGAGTGCATATAATAACAAATTAATTAGAGAAAGCAAAGATCAATGAATTAGGCATGCAAATCAAAAAGCTAAAAAAGAAACAAATTAAAAATCCCCAGCTAAAAACTAAAGTAGTTATTATAAAAATCAAAGGAGAAATAAAAAAATTGAAAGTAAAGGAACTATTGAATTAATAATTAAGACTAGAAGCAGGTACTTTGAAAAAATAAATAAAATTAACAATATACTGGTCAATCTAATTAAAAAAGGGAAAGAAGAAAACCAAATTACCAGTATCAAAGATGAAAAGGAAGACCTTACCTCTAATAAAGAGGAAATCGAGGGAATCATTAAAAACTATTTTGCCCAATTATATGGCAATACATAACGCAATCTGGGGGATATGGATGAATATTTACAAAAATATAAATTTCCTAGATTAACAGCAGAAGAAATTGAATACTTAAATAATCCTATATCAGAAAAAGAAATTGAACAAGCCATCAGAGAACTCCCTAAGAAAAATCCCCAGGACCAGTGAATTCTATCAAACTTTCTAAGAATAACTAATTCCAATACTATACAAAATATTTGACATAATAAGCAAAGAAGGAATTCTACCAAACTCCTTCTATGACACAAATATGGTCCTGATCCCAAAGCCAGGTAGGTCAAAAACAGAGAAAGAAAACTACAGACCAATCTCCGTAATGAACATTGATGCAAAAATCTTAAACAGAATACTAGTAAAAAGACTACAGCAAGTGATCATGAGAGTTATTCATTATGATCAGGTGGGATTTATACCAGGAATGCAAGGATGATTCAACATTAGGAAAACCATCCACATAATTGACCATATCAACAAGCAAACCAACAAAAACCACATGATTATCTCAATAGATGCTGAAAAAACCTTTGACAAAATACAGCACCCATTCCTACTGAAAACACTAGAAAGTTTAGAAATAGAAGGACCTTTGCTAAAAATAATAAATGCTATATATCTAAAACCATCAACAAAAATCATCTGCAATGGAGATAAATTAGAAGCATTCCCAATAAGATCAGGAGTGAAACAAGGATGGCCATTGTCACCTCTATTATTTAACATTGTACTGGAAACACTAGCAGTAGGAATTAGAGGAGGAAAAGAAATTGAAAGTATTAAAATAGGCAATGAGGAAACCAATCTATCACTCTTTGCAGATGATATGATGGTCTACTTAAAAAATCCCAGAGATTCAACTAAAAAGTTAGTAGATATAATCAACATCTTTAGAAAAGTTGCAGGATACAAAATAAACTCATATAAATCATCAGCATTTCTTTATATTTCCAACACATTGTAGCAGGAAGAGTTAGAAAAATCAAATTTCATTTAAAATCACCATAGACAATATAAAATACTTGGGAATCTATCTGCCAAGCAAACACAGGAATTATACGAAAACAACTACAAAACCTTTTCCACTCAATTAAAACTAGATCTAAAAAACTGGAAAAACATTGATTGCTAATGGGTAGGATGAGCTAACATAATAAAAATGACCATCCTACCTGAATTAATTTACCTATTTTATGCTATACCTATCAAACTACCAAAAACTTTTTTACTGAATTAGAAAAAAAACTATAACAAAGTTCATTTGGAAGAACAAAAGACCAAGAATATCAAGGGACATAATGAAAAAAAAATATGAAAGGTGATACCAGATCTTAAATTGTACTACAAACAGTAGTCATTGAAATAATATGGTACTGGCAAAGAGACAGAAAGGAGGATCAGTGGAATAGACTGGGGGTAAGTGACCTCAGCAAGACAGTTTTCGATAAACCTAAAGAACCCAGCTTTTGGGACAAAACCCGCTATTTGACAAAAACTGCTGGGAAAATTGGAAAACAGTATGGGAGAGATTGGCCCTAGATCAACATCTCACACCCTATACCAAGATAAACTCTGAATGGGTGAATGGTTTGAATATAAAGAAGGAAACTAAAGTTAATTGGGTGAGCACTAAATAGTATACTTGTCAGATCTATGTGAAGGGAAATTTTTTAAAACTAAATAAGAGTTAGAAAAAATTACAAAATGTAAAATAAATAATTTTGACTACATTAAACTAAAAGGTTTTTGTACAGAAAACCAATGCTACCAAATTAGAAGGGAAACAACAAATTGGGAAAAATATTTATAACAAAAAATTCAGAAAAAAGTCTAATCACTCAAATATACAAAGAGCTAAATCAATTGTACAAAAAGTCAAGCCATCTCCCAATCAATAAATGGTCAAAGGACATGAATTGCCAATTCTCAGATAAAGAAATCAAAACTGTCTCTAAGCACATGAGAAAGTGTTCTAACTCTCTAATAAATAGATAAATGCAAATCAAAACAACTCTGATGTATCACCTCACACCTAGCAGATTGGTTGACATGACAGCAAAGGAAAGTAATATTGAAGGGGATGTGGCAATATTGGGAAATTAATGCATTGCTGGTGGAGTTGTGAACTGATCCAACCTTTCTGGATGGCAGTTTTAAAGGGCTTTAAAAGACTATCTGCCTTTTGATCCAGCCACAGCACCGCTTGGATTATACCCCAAAGAAATAATAAGGAAAAAGACTTGTACAAAAATATTTATAGTCACGCTCTTTGTGGTGGAAAAAATGTAAAATAAGAGAATGTCCTTCGACTGGGGAATGGCTGAAGAAATTGTGGTACCTGTTGGTGATGGAATAGTATTGTGCTCAAAGGAATAAAGAACTGGAGGAATTCCATGTGAACTGGAATGAGCTCCAGGAATTGATGCAGAGTGGAAGGAGCAGATCCAGGAGAACATTGTACACAGAGACTGAAACACTGGTAAAATCAAACATAACAGACTTTTATACTAGCAGCAATGCAAGGATCCAGAGCAAGGCTGAGGTACTTATAAAAAAGAAAACTAGCCACATTCAGAGGAAGAACTGTTGGAGGAGAAACACAGAAGAAGAACAAATGCTTGAACACATAGGCTGTTGGGGATATTATTGGGGATTTAGACACTAAATGATAACTGTAGTGCAAATATGGTGAATATCAGCCCTGCAAAGCCTTACTAGAGAGTTTCTGACAGTTGGAAAAGGGTTTACAATTCTGAGGTTAGGCAGTTGACCCTGGGTACTCGATGAGAGTAGAATGGTCCACCGAGCTCTGTTCTTTAGACTGAAAACCTGGCCTATATTCTGCAGCTTTTCTCTTAAAATATGTTAGCTTAACTATTTCCTTTAGAGCTCCCTAACCTCCCTTATTCCCAATCATCATTTTCCCTTCCTAAATTTCTTGGGGTTTTGAAAGGAGGGTGGATCTGGGGTTAGCTTTCAAACTTGGTAGACATAGTTTCCCTGTAGTCAAATAGGGCTTACCCTTGTTACAAATTATCTCTTGAATCATTGTATCCAACTTGCCTAATCCTATAGGCTACAAAACCCTTTGGGGGTGAGTTAGGCAGGTCCTATCTCAGTCTCACATTCTTGTCTCCCTCCCCCACCTGAAGCTTTCCCTAGGCAGCTGTTAGAGTTACCTGGTACCCCTCCATCCCTTCCAATCAACCCTTATAATCAATAAACCCTGTTTGTCATTTAATCAAACCTTTGGCTACTTCATTAGTTAATTGATAAGAGAGAGGGAAAAGGGGAGAAAGGAATAACATTGTTCCTGGGTCATGAAGGGAATTGGTGGTGTCAATTTTGGAGGAAGTGCAATCTTAGTACTTCCTCTGAACTATTCCTTTGTGAACCTGAGAAACTGACTAGAAGCCCTCTAGTCAGTTTCAAGCCATTCTTGGCTAGCCCTAACCTTTGTCTGTAGAAGTGCCCTTCCTACTTAAAGGGCTTAGTGTGTTTCCCTTTAGTGTCTCTGTCTCAAACCTGTGTCCCAGTCTGTGTCTCTCAGGCTGTAGCTGTCTGCCCTTGTAACTTTTTATACCTCCTTGTTTATATTCCCTAAACTCAGTCATTCCCTTACTTCTCCTACCACCATAATCTACCACCTTCACCATTGTATCTTCATCATCTATTTACTGCCTTTGGGATCCACCAACCCCTATCCACAGTGCCTTATCCCTATTCACATTACCTTTGGTCGTTTATCTGCCTTATCCCATATTGCAACCTTACCTTGCCTTAACCACCTCACTAGCATAATCCCCATATTACAACTCTGCCTAATCCCCATATTACATCCCTGCCTATATTCCCTTATTACATAACTCTAGTCCACCTATCAATATTATGGAATTAGGTCTTGATCAATGATACGTGTAAAACTCTGTGGAATTGTGCGTTGGCTAAAGGGGTTATGGGTGTTTGGGGGAGAGGGAAAGAACGTGAAATCTGTAAGTAGGAGAAAATATTCAATATAAAATAATTTCAAAAAATAAAGTTCTTAGCTCATTCTCTAAAAAAATATTACTATTTGAGGCTTACTTTTTTGTGCTCCTCATGTTTTTTGTTTCAATGTCAGATTTTCTATTCAGCTCTGATCTTTTCCTCAGATACTTGGAAAATCTCTATTTCATCCAATGTTTCTTTTTTTCTGAAGGATTACACTCTGTTTTGCTGCATAAGTTATTCCTGGTTATGATCTCACCTCCTTTACCTATTGGAATATCATATTTCAAGCTCTCTTCTCCTTTAACAGGGAAGTTCCTAATCTTGTGTTTTCTTTATTCCAGCTCCATGGTATTAGAATTGTTGCTTTCTTGCTACTCTTAATATTTCTCCTTGACCAGGGAACTCTTGCATTTAGCTAAAATATTCCTAGTAATTCTCCTGAATGCCTATTTTTCGATTTGACAAATTCTACTCTTCAAGGATTTTTTCTTTAGTGAATTGCTCTACCTGTGTCCATTTGACCTATTCTGACTTTTAAGAAGTTCTTTTCTTCAGGATATTTTTGTTCCTTACTTTTCATTAGGAAAATTCTGATTGTTTAAGATACCATTTTCTTTAGTAATTTTGTGCCTCTTTTAACAATCTCTTAATCCTCTTTTCATAATTTTTTTATATTACTCTCATTTCTTTTCTAAATTCTTCCACTGGATTTTTATGTCTTTCTTTAATATTTCCAGGAATTCTTGATGGACTCAGGTCCAGTTAGCATTTTAATTTAGGGCTATACTTATAACTGTTTTCACATTGTTGTCTTCTTTTGAGTTTATATGATGATCTTCCCTGCCAACATAGTAGCTTTCTATGGTCAAATTCTTTTTGAGGTTTTTTGATCATTTTTACTATTTTTGACTTTGAAATTTAGATTAGAGTTGGGATGCACATACCTGGAGGTAGAGAGGCATAATCTCAAGCTTCAAGTGTTTTGTTTTGTTTTTGGTTTGGTTTGGTTTGGGGTTTTTTTGTGCTGCTGTTTTCATAGATAGTTCTGAGGATCTACAAACTGCTGGTGCTTTCAAGGTGGTGTTATTAGGATTAATTAGTAGCTAAGGACAGGGTAGAGAATAGTCAGTAAGGTTTCTTTAAGGCCAGAGAGAATCTTGGGTAGAGGGGTGTTTGGAATTCTAGGTAGCAGTGGTCAGTTGGTATTTTCCAACTGCCAATGGGCTCCTGGTGGTTTAGGGCCTAGGAGAAGACTGTTTTTTCTGTTTCTGGGAACACTTAAGAAACACAGTGGCAGGAGAAGGAGGAGAACAGGTTACTGTTTTTGGAATAAGTTTGTGGGGAACTCAACAGAAAGGAGAAAGAGAGAAGCAGTTTTTTCTCTGAGTGGCTGCTGAGAGGGCCAGGCTACTTGAGGCCTGGTCAGTCTTTAAAAGCCTAGGTATGTCCAAAAGGACTGGCAGTGGGCAGAGAGAGTGAATAACTGAACTGATTCAAAGCTGAAAAAGGTTTACAGAGACAGTAAATATATAATTAGAGGATTAGTAATTAACATGAGTTTATTTAATATAGCTTCAGGTTTTTTAATGATAGATAAGGAGTTTTAAAGAGGCTCTAGGGAAACCCTGAGTAGGAAGCAGGTCCATGAGGACCAGTGGGAACTAGGAGAAGTTTTGACTTTTTAGGTTAGGGAATCCTGATCCTCAAAACCCATTATTATTTTTCCTTACCTGTCCTTAACATTTTTATTTATTTTTTTAAACCCTTAACTTCTGTATATTGGCTCCTAGGTGGAAGAGTGGTAAGGGTGTGCAATGGGGGTCAAGTGACTTGCCCAGGGTCACACAGCTGGGAAGTGTTTGATGCCAGATTTGAACCTAGGACCTCCCATATCTAGGCCTGACTCTCAATCCACTGAGCTACCCAGCTGCCCCCATGTCCTTAACTTTTAATAGTTATTAAATAGAGTTTTTTTTTACATCTGTCTCTAGCAGTTATCCTTGTGTACCTGCCTGGCCTGATCTATTATAAGCATTAAAGGAAATAATGTATCCCAATTCCCCCTCTTAATATTCCTATCTGTTCCTATTTTAACATTCCAGCCATTAACATTCTTGGCTATTCCTATTTCTTAAATTTTCTGCAGATAATATTTCCAGGGAGGAATATGATCACTATTCTCCTGGTGTGTTCTCTGGTCTTTACACAACGTGTCCTGTTCCTATGTAACCACAAGTATTAGCAGTCCTTTTGTCCTTAGAACTGTGTCTAGGTCCTCTACTCCCCTTCAGCCATAAGCACTAGTTCTTCTCTTGGCCTTTGAACTGTGAACAGGGCCTCTAATCCTTAATGTTGATTTTTGGTTAGACTTTTCTATTTCTGATAGGGGAATATTGAGGTCCCCTACTAATGTTGTTTTACTTCTTCCTTTAACTCATTTGACTTATTTTAAAAATTGCATGCTCTACCACTTTGTGCATATATCTTTTGTATTGGAAATTTTCTTCATTGCCTATTTTACCTTTCAGCAAGATGAAATTTCCTTTTTATCTCTTTTAATTAGAAGTATTTTTACTTTAGTTTCTATGAGATGATTATTGTTACACCTACTTTTATTTTTTTTTAAAATTCAGTTAAAGCATAATAGATTCTGTACCAGCCCTTTACTTTTACTCTGGATGTGTCTCTGTGTTTCCAAAGTATTTCTTGCAAACCATACGTTGTAGAATCCTGGTTTTTAATGCATTCTGCCATTCACTTTCATTTTATAGGTGAGCTCTGTAGTCATATATTTTTTAATCAAAAGCTATTTAAGTAAGAGAATACTAGAAAATAGTTATATAGCATAAATTATGGGTAAACTTATAGGAAAGAGGTAAGTTAAGGCTTCTTTAAATGGAATCTCAGAGATGGATTGTGGGTAAGAGAATTTTCCCCATAATGCTTTGAGTTACATTTATCCAACTGTTTTTGGGCACTCTTGGTTTGAATCCTGTTGTGACAGGAGGTTTTCAAGAGCGGCAAGACTGGGAATTTCTCAGTTATTTTGCTTCAACATGAACCATACCATCAAAGAAGATTGCTGGTTGAGAAATCTTGCCACCCCAGCTGGTTTGCTGTGAGTTTGGAGGAGGCTATAAAGATCTTGAGCTGTTTGTTTCCAACCATACAGTTAAGGAGGAAAAACTCAACTTATTCTCTTTTCTTAAAGTTAAATCTTAGTGGAGGATAAGATAAGATAGGGTTTTTGGGGAATTTAGTTAGAGAGGTAGATAGAGTAGCATCAACTCTTATTGGAGATTGAAGAATACCCTTGCAGGTAAGTTTTGGGAAATAAGATAGATTTATAAGCTTAGGAATTAATATATATTTTTCTTATTTCCTTTTCCTGTCCTTTTCCTTAGTGTAAATTTTTATTATAATAAATAGAAAATGGGTAGGGTGCTGGGAAACATAGTTTTGCTGGGGGTTGTAGTTTTTAGGGTAAAAGATTCTAATTACATAATAATAAGCATGTCTTGCGTTTATAAGGAAAGTGGTTCGCCAGCAGTATTTCATACAAATTCAGTGAGAAAAAAATATTATTGTTTTTATCTGAGTCACCATTTAATATGAGAGTGTAAATGATAATGGATGTTAATTTTCTTTTCTCTATATACATATATATATATTTGTATATATGTATTTTTTATAAAATAGCAATTTTAAAAACTTTTTTCCAAAATTATACCTCCAAATTCTTTCCCTCTCTCACCCTCCCTGGGATAGTAAATAATTTGATCATATTTTCCAATTGATCACATGAAAGAAAACTCAGATAGAACAAAAAAAACACAAAGAAAATAATCTGAAAAATATTATGATTTCATCTGCAGTCATACTCAGTTCTTTCTTTGGAAGTAGATTGCTTTTTGTCATGAATCCTTTGGAATTGTCTTTTATCATTTAATTACTGAGAATAGCTAAGCAATTAATAAGTGATCATTATAGAATATTTCTCTTACTGTTTACACAGTTCTCCTTGTTGAGCTCCCTTCATTTTATATGAATTCATATAGGTCTTTGTAGGATTTTTAATCCTTTTCCTACAGTGATGGAAGCCTTACCTAGGATTCAGAGGTGTGTAGAAAAATAAAACTGGAGAAGAATGTATGGTCTATCTTTTCCAGTTCCTCATTTTACAAAAAAGAATCTTCATCCTGGAAAATTATTTCTTCTAGATGTGGGGGGAAGACCAAATCTTCACTATTTTGTCTATCATGAAAAAAACCCCAACAAATAGAATACTTTTTCAAGTGGGAGGTTGGTGACAGAGTATCAAACTCCTCCAAAGAATATTCAGTTCAAAATTTTCATTTCATTCTGTTTAGAGCTGAACTTCGCAAATATACCATATCCTTTTATCCCTTTAGGCATATGCTAATTTTTATTCCTTTTACATCAAATAGTTTACAAGTCTCCTTGATTCTAGTCAGACTATTTCCCATTCTTTAAGCAAGGCTCAATTCTAATTCTATTATTTTCACAAAACTTACCCCAAATGCCCCAAACTTCACTTCTCTCTTTCTCTTTTCTGTTCTTATAACCTATAAAATATGAACCAAATATATTAGCCTTCTATTATTATGTTCAAATGTTGTCATATAATTATTCATGTTTATAAATTTTGCCTCTTTTGAAAGACAAAGTGGATCATAGCATCTAGAAATTCCTTGTTATAGCAAAAAGTATTTTAAGAAATCTTGAGCCCATGGAATGTTAGAGTTGAATAGAATTTTAGATGTTATTTGATACAGTATATTAGGATCATAGCAGCATGAATTTGGAAGATTGGAAATGGCCTTATTTAGTTCAATCTTTTCATTTTATAGATGAGAAAAAATGGTTCAAGGAAGTAAAATGACTTGCCCAAGGTCAAACAACTAATAGAATGCAGAGCTGGGAATCAAACAGAATCTCTGACTTCAAATCCAGCACTATTTTTACTATGCTATGGGATTATTCTCATCTGAACCTTTCTCCCCCCACCTCCTTTGACTACATTTATATAGCTTTCTTGTTGAACACCATGTTCAAATGGGGCAATAAATTCTACCTACTTCTTCCCTTTTTATTACCCAGTATATTCCTTTTTCTTTTTTTAAGATTATCATTTTTCTCCAAATTACTATGAGATATTCTCTTGTTTAACACCTATGGTCCTTGAAGATATAAGCCTTCTGTGAGGACACATTCCCTCCCTGACTCTTAACTGTTAGAATACTAACACTTCCCCCACCCCACAGTTAGAATGCTACTTCATTATAATGTAGTCCTTTTGAAATTTTCATATGCATTTTCTTTTTTTGTTTGTTTCTCTTCACACTGAGGTTGGCATTTTAAGGATTCTACACAGTTCTGTTCTTTTTTTATCAGAAATGTTAGGAAGTTTTCTATTTTATTAAAGACCTATTTCCTGCCTGTAGGATTATATGCTGTTTTTTGCAGGTATGCTAGTTTTTGGCTATATATTTATCATTGGACTTTAGGAATATCACATCTCAGGTTCCTCTTACTGTGATAGATGCCAAATTTTTTGCAGTACTTGATGTAAATTCTTCATTTTTTATGTTCTGGTCACTTGCAATATCTTTCTTTCACTTTAAAGTTCTGCATTTTATCTCTGATATTAATAGAAGTAATCATTTTGGTGATGTTCTAACAAGTGATTGGCAGAATATTTCTCTATTCACTTTGCTGACTGTATCCAATAGGTCTAGGAAGTTAATGTGCACTGTTTCTTCAAATATAGTCTCTAGACTTCTTTTTCTTTAAATTCTTAACTTCTGTGTATTGGCTCCTAGGCGGAAGAGTGGTAAGGGTGGGCAATGGGGGTCAAGTGACTTGCCCAGGGTCACACAGCTGGGAAGTGTCTGAGGCCAGATTTAAAACTAGGACCTCCCATCTCTAGGCCTGACTCTCAATCCACTGAGCTACCCAGCTGCCCCTCTCTAGACTTCTTTTTCATAAAAGTTTTCTGATAGTCTGGTCATCATGATTCTTAGATTATTTCACCTTGACTTGTTTTCCAAGCCAGTGAGGTTTATAGGAAATGTCTCAAACATCTATTTTTATCAATCTTTTCATTTTGTTCTTGTTATCTCATGGAATAATTTATTTCTGGATGATTCCTTCTAATTTTCAGGTATTCTGCTATTTGGTTAAAATTTTATATTTGTCCTAAACTCTTTATTTAATCTCCAGTCTTTTTTTCTTAAATTCTTATTTCAGTTCTAGAAAAATTGTTTTTTTTTTAACTTTCATTTCTTCTAGGAATTTTAGTAGATCTAAAAAGCTATGTTTTTATTTGAAGTTTTATTTACAAGTATTGTGGATTTATTCTCTCCCCTCAGGTTTGTATCCTTAATGTCCCTGAATGTACACAGTTTCTTTACTACTGATATTCTTCTGCTTATTTATTTTCCAAGTTTATTTCCTTAATTAGGTACTCATGTCAGGGCCAGACTCTATCGACTTCCAGAAAGAATGGGGGCCTTGTTTGTCCTGGCTGTACTTTGTGAGATCCTTCCATTGCTGTGTCTGAACTTTAAGGTTATATTCTTCTGGGGCCTCAAAAGTAAGGCAAACCAGTTGCAAACTCTCAGCACAGGAAGCAATTTTATCTAGAGTATAGCATGGACATTTATTTCACACAGCATTACTGTACCCTTATTCCTGGTTTGAAATTAGAGAGAAACTGATGCAGTTTCCAGGTATTTCTCATTCTTTGTATGAATTTCTTTTGCTTCCATGAGCTACACAGACAAAGGTTTTAAGATTCCCTGGCTGACACTTTTTTTTCAAGCTGGAAGGTTTCATGTACAGTGTTTTGATACTAGACTTTTCTGAATGGACTCTCCTTAGTGACTGTAGGTTTCTAGATATCTCTGAATATATAACTGTTCAAGAAAAATATACTTAATAAAAGTTCTTTGATTTCGTAGTCATTACTGGGTCTGATTTTCTTTGTTTTCCTTCTTTTTCAGAGTATTTGTGAGGGAGCTGGGTTATTTTGTTTATCATAATTTACCTGTCTTGGTTAATTTCCCCAATCCAATGTGACAAACATTCATAAAGCATCTACCATGTGATTAGTAGAATTCTTCAGTACAAAGTAATATACCTGAAAACACAGAAAAATCATATTTCTGTTGTATCGCTAAACCTAGAATGATGTCTTTGTCCCAAAAGGTTAAATATTTGTTGAACTGATATATCTTATAGATGAGGAAATAAATCCAAATAGATTGAGTGATTTTCCCAAGATTTTAAAACCACAAAATAGGAGGATCCATAGTTTAGTAGTACCATTTGTGATTAGAATGCCAAAAATCTTTCTATTATACCATAGGACTTATTCCACTTGCTAATTGACTAAGTGTTATGGAATGTTTATGAATTAAGTATCTAGGAGATCATTAGAACTTGGAAGTCTTAAGCCATAGGAGGCACAAAGTCATGTGACTTAATTTGCCAGTGTGGCAAGATTGTCAAGCAGCAGAAGTAACAGAAGTCAGGGGATGTGATGTGTGGAGACTCTAGGATTTAAATTAGCATCCAATACTCAAAGTATTATATTTTATAAGTTTATTAATAATCGCTAGAAGTAAAGAAATAAAAAGGTAATTATCTAACAAAATAAGACCATGTGAACAGGTTCTCCTTTCCTGTTTGAAAGAGCTGCTAGCAGCTGCTCCAATTACAGGAAGCAGAGAAAGGGAGAGGTGGGGCTATACAAAATTTATATCTTCTCTACATAAGCATGTAAAGTGAGGAGTGTAAGGATGGGGGATGGTATAAAAAGAGCTAGAAGAAGGACTTTGGTGACAGTTACTGACAGTTGAGACCAGAGAGGACTCTGGGTATTTCTCTGGAGGAGGAAGGAGGGGAGGAGGACTTCTGGCAGAGGACTGAGAGAGGGAGGAGGAGAACATCTCAGCTCAAATCCAGCCCTGAGACCTTCCTGAGGATCTTTCTTTGGACATTGAACCCATGATTCCCTGGTCAAAGGCAACCCATTGCTTCTCACCCATCAAGACTTCAACCAACAAGTAAGCTAAGTTTTGGGACTCCATTTTGGAAACCATCTCTTAGGATCCTTCCCCCATTACCCAACCTTGCTGAGAGACCCTTTCCAGTCTAACTTACAATTATAGAAAAGGATAGAAATAGAAACAGAAGGAGAAGGAACAAGAAGGGAGATGCTTAGGTGTGGGAACCCCAAAGGCTCCCACCTGAGTGATGGACTCCATAGAAATAGAGAAGAGGGCACCCCAAAATACCTCTGCCCATCACCCCTTTCCCCAATCCCTATATTGATATTAATAAAAGAAATTCATTAGTCAGATAGTGTTCCAGAGTGCCTGAGAGACAAGGGGGAAGGGAATCACAGCTTGGTCTGACTGCCTTCATTTTGGAGCCAGACCACCTGCTGTGAAGTTGGCTGACCTTGGGGGAGGCTTGCGTGAACTCTGCCCATGTTCAGAATTGGATTCGGGTACCCAAAACCTCATCTTACTTATGGGTAAGCCTTGTCCCCAACTTCTGTGGGGCAACATGACCATCCAGGTCACCCAGTTTTGAGGTGACACCCCCTTGAAGTCTTGGCAGTGTGTATTTGGCAGGAGGGGAGAACTAGAAGAGAGTCTCACCTGATAGACTCTCTCTCTCTCTCTCCCCTTCTATCATAACATTAATTACTGGCTCTGTTAATTATTACAAGAGAGTGGGGTGCTATGAGTTTTAGGGTACAGATCCTAATTACACAATTACCCCTGTGATTCTCATGGAAAATGAGCATGTAGAAATCTCCCAAATTTACATGCCTAATTTCCCCATGGAATCAGTGCACAAAACCAACTTACAGCTCTAAAGATCTATAAGTAGAGGTATATAAAATATTGCACTTTCTGAGGGAAAATTACAATAATTTGGTGATAAGAGGGAAATAAAAGAAAAAAAAAACAAAAACAATGATTTCTAGATATATAGACAAAAAGGCAATTGGGGAAAGTACCCTTTGCCATAAGAGTGTACATTCAAAATAAATATGTTCAACACCCCACAGTTCAATTTCACTACATCACAAAGTTCAATATGGATCCTTTGGTACAGTGTGAGGTTTCTTCAGGCATCTCCATGGTGCCTTCTCCAAACAAGGAACTTTCTGGATTCAGGGAGGTAGCAAGTTTCTTATCCTAAAATTACTCTCAAACAAGAAAAAAATTTATAAAACTAGAATTAAATGACAATTATACAATCCCTCCGAGAATGGTGTTGACAAACACATGGATCACTCAGGGATACATAGCTGAGTTATGAGATATATGAATCAATTCTTAAAAGGAAGTTAGAAACATAAAATAAAAAACACCAAATAGAAGAAAAGGAAAAAAAATCAAAAGTAAATAGTGTATAAATATTCTGAGTAGGCAAGAATAAGGTTGTAACAGGTCCTAGAATCAGGGCCCAATGAAGTGATTCATGGCTCATAAGCCTGTAGGACCATTGCAGCAATATGCACTTAGCTAATTAGCAGCCAGGACTACAGAAAATTGCCCCACTTATGAAAGGCAGAAATGCAATTAGATTTTTAGCAGCAAATGGGAAATAGCATTCCCTGGTCTGATTTTACCTTTGCTCTCAGGTATATGGGAACCAAGATTGTAACCAAACTTAGGTACTTATCAAAATGTGGCACAGGGAAGACCTGCATCTGACAGATGCCAAATAGCCACAACCTTGAACCTCAAACCAGTCCTCTGTCTTGGCGCAGATTCTCATCAATACCAATGGAATTGGTTGGTCTCCTTTAACCTTGTGTTTCTTGGCACTCTATAATGGCTCTTTTGTGGTTCTTTCATGGTCACCAAATATGTAGGATTTGTGGTTCTTTCATGGTCACCAAATATGTAGGATTTAAATTAATGTCCAATACCCCAAGTGTTATATTTTATAAAGTTTATTAATAATCACTAGAAGAAAAGGAATAAAAAGGTAATTATCTAATAAAAAAGACCATGTGACAAAGCTCTCATTGCCTGTTTAAAACAATGGCTGGCAGCCACTCTGATTACAGGAAGCAGAGAGAGGGAGAGGTGGGACTATACAAAATTTATATCCTTCCTATGTCAGGAAGACATAGTGAGGAGAGTGGGATGCTGGGAGTTGTAGCTTTAGGGTACAGATCGTAATTACACAGATTTTAGACTAATTGAAGCGTCCTGGGGGAAGATTTAGACTAAGCTTCAAAAGCCAGCATGTGAAATTCTCTTCCATTCTCTCTCTGTCATTCCTTTGGGATTGTGAAAGGAGTTTTTTGTTGTTGTTGTTTGTTTTTTTAGTCCTCCTGGATCATTAATTAAGACCATCTCTGTCATGTGGCATTAAAGGAGCATTACAGGCTGGAAATCCAGAAAAATCAGTCTCTTGGGCTCTGGGACCCTTCCTGAACTCAAGTCTGCTCTTTGGCCATAATTTATTAGATCAACCATATGGGTAGCTGGGACTCTTGTTTCCTGCTTGTGAAATAGACCAGGGCCCATGGAGAATCTAGGACCTGATGGAGCAGAAGTAGTTTGATTGGGTATTTACTTTAAGTTGGAAAAGCTAGGGATCCAAGATGAAGGAGTAACTAGGGGAGCAGTGTACCATTACACCAAGAAAATCCTCTCTGAGTAAAATATCGCCACAAAGCGAATATAGTAGTGAAAGAACCAACAAAGAGACAGAAGGAAACAACCTTCAAAAAAAACCCCAAAAGGTGGGCAGGGATCATCTAGGGAACTGGGGTAAGAGGGTAGCAGAGCTAGCAGGAGGCATAGCAGCCAATGAAGAGCAAGCTGAGAACAAACCACACCTAGGACCACCCCAAACTTAAGCTCATGCTAAGTTAGACCCTGAGATCCTGCAGGGAAAATAGGGGTCCAAGCCAACTAACACCCCTTGAAAATGCAAACCTGTGGAAAAGTCTGGAATCCCAGCCCAAAGCAAACTAGGCTTAAGAGAGTCTATCTATGTGGGCCTAGAGTGAAGCCAGAAACTTAAGACTGAGCTTGGGGTGAGGACATAATGCATGGTTTGAGGTGAGGACACAGTCCTCAGGGGGAGACTCCCCAGAATCTTTTTGCTCCAAAGTAAGGGTGGAGCTACAGGACAAGGCAAAGAAGGGTGTGCCTGATTGAATCAAAAACATCTTGAGATCAAAAACATCACTGCTAATCCTGGGACTAGATTCTGATCAGCACCTGACCTCATCAAGGTTAGACTGAGATCAAAAGCTTACATTCAAATATGAGGAAAGTCTTTAAGCTATCATCATCTCAAGGGTCGATTGAATCAGCAGGGGGAGAAGAATCTTAGAGCTCTCACATCCTCAGACCATCTGAAAAACTAGTAACAATCCAGAAAAAAACCTAAAAATAACATAAAGGAATGTCTGAAGTTTATAAAGGTACCCCGAATCCCCCCCAAATATAGTTTACCTATAATTATATAGGAAAAATGATCAAACAATAAAAAACCACTTAACTAAAAACATTTTATGGAGACAAAGAACAAAGTGCAAACAAGGAAGGGGACCATGAAAGCAAAGTAAACACACCTAAAGTCCAAAAAAATATAGATTGGACACATATTCTGAAAGCGCTCAAAAAAGACTTCAAAAATCAATTATTAGAGGTAGAGGGAAAGTGGGGCAGAGAAATGAAAATAATGCAAGCAGAAATGGGCCAAATGAAAAAAGAGAACCAAAAACCGACAGAGGAAAAACCAGGCCTTAAAAATCAGAATTGACCACCTAGAAACAAATCATTTCATTAGAAATCAAGAAAAAATAAAGCAGAATCTAAGGAAAGAAAAAACAGAGGAAAATATGAAATATCTTATTGAAAAAAATAACTGACCTAGTTAACAAACAATCTGAGAATTATCGGATTACCTGACCACCCTGATGAATAAAAAACCTTGGATATCATTACAGGAAATTATCAAAGATAACTGCCCTGAAATCCTTGAAATGGAAAGAATTCACAGATGGCCTCCAGAAAGAAATCCTCAATTAACAACTTCCAGGAATGTAATGGCCAAATTGAAAAGCCACCAAGCCAAGGAAAAATACTTCAAACAGCTAGAAAGAAACCACACAAATACCATGGAGCTATAATCAGGATCACTCAGGACCTAGCAACTTCTATATCAAAGGATTAGAAGGCATAGAATATGATATTCAGAATGGAGAAAGATTTGGGTTTATAACCTAGAGTCACCTATACAGCAAAATTGATTATACTTTTTCAGGGGGAAAATGGTCATTCAATAAGATACAAGATTTCTAAGCATTCCTGAGGAATAAGCCAGAACTAAACAAAAAATTTGAAGGCCAAATATGAGATATAAGGGAAGCCAATAAAAGTTAATAAGAAAGAGAAAGTTTAAGGGACTCATCAAGATAAAAATATTTATATATCCTCATGGAAGGAGGATTTCTATAATTGTCAAAAATTACTCTCAGTAGTAGAGAAAATAGAAGGAATTTACTCAGAAAGAGGGTAGAAAAGTAAGCTGATTATGACAACATGATGTATATGATGATATGATGTATATGTAAATGTGATGATATGGAACAATGTGTATTTATAATATGATATGCACTCATATGAATAACATGTAAAAATTAATCAAGGGGTGAAAGAGAGGGTTGCACTGAAATGAATGGGAAAGGAGAGATAGAATGGAGTAAATTATATAACAAAGAGGTGAGAAAAATCTATACAGAGAGGGAAGGATAAGGATGGTAATGGGCAATGCTTAAACTTTAATCTCATTTTAACTTGCTGAGGGAGGGAAAAACAATTACACTCAGTGGGATATAGAATTTTTATCACACTACAGAGAAGTATAAGGGGAGCAAGACAAGGGAAGTGGAGGGTAATTGAAGGGAGGGCAATTAAAAAGCAGAATCTTACTATATGTTTATTATAAGAAACACACTTGAGGCAGAGTGACACACAGAATCAAGGTAAAATGATGGAGCAGAATATATTATGCATCATCTAAGGTAAAAAAAAAAAAGGAGTAGCAATGATTATACCAGACAAAGCCAAAGTAGAAACTGATCTCATTAAAAAAGATAAGGAAGGAAATTACATTTTGCTGAAAGGTACTATAAACAATAAAGTAATATCATTAATAAACATCTATGCACCAAATGGAATAGCATCTAGATTTCCAAAGGAAAAATTAAAGGACATCAAGGAGGAAATAGATTTTAAGACCATACTAGTGGGATCTTAACTTTCACTTTTCAGAACTAGATAAATCAAAGCAAGAAATAAATAAGAAAGAAGTAGGGAAAGTACATAAAATGCTAGAAAAAATTTGAGTTAATAGATATCTGTAGAAAATTGAATGGGAATAAGAAGGAATATACCTTCTTCACAGAAGTACATGGTAAATATTCAAAGATTGAATACATACTCAGGCATGAAAATATTGCAAACAAATGGAGAAAAGCAGAAATAATAAATGCCACTTTTTCGGATCATAATGTGGTAAAAAATATATTTAACAAGGATGCATGGAAAGACAAATTTAAAATTAATTAGAAAATAAGTAATCTAATTCTTCCAAACAAGTGGGTCAAAGAATAAATCATAGAAACAATTACAGACTTAATTAAATAGAATGACAATGAGGAGACATCATATCAAAACATATGGGATATAGCCGTAGCAGAACTTAGTGCGAAATTTATATTTCTGAATGTCTACACCAACAAAATAGAGAGGGTAGATATCAATGAATTTGGCTTTCAACTTAAAAACTTTGAAAAAGAACAAATTAAAAATCCTCAGATAATAACTAAATTGGAAATCCTAAACGTTAAAGGAGAAATTAATCAAATTGAAAATAAAAGAAGTTTTGAACTAATAAATAAGATTAGGAGTTGATAAGGTGAGAAAACAAATAAAATAGATAAAGTGCTATTCAATTGAATAAAAGAAGAATGAAGAAAATCAAATTAACACTATCATAGAAGAAAACAGCAATCTCCCTCTAATGAAGAGGAAATTAAGGCAATTATTAAGAACTACTTTGCTCAATTATATGACAATAAATATCACAATCTAGGTGAAATGGGTGAATATTAACAAAAATATAAATTATCTAGTTTAACAAAAGAGAAAATAGAATTCTTAAACAATCCCACCTCAGAAAAAAGAAATTGAATAAGCCATCAAGGAACTTCCTAAGAAAAAATCCCCAAAGCTAGATAGATTCACAAATGAATTCTGTCAAACATTTAAAGAATAACTAATCCCAATACTATACATATTATGTAACAAAATAAATTAGGAGAAGTTTTACCAAATTATTCTTATGACACAAATATGGTTTTGATTCCAAAGCCAGGCAGACCAAAAACAGAGAAAGAAAACTACAGACCAATCTCCTTAATGGATATAGATGCAAAAATCTTAAATAGAATACTAGCAAAAATGACTCTAGCAAATGATCACGATGATTATTCACTGTGACCAGGTGAGATTTATACCAGGAATGCATGGATGGCTTAATATTAGCAAAAACATCCACTTAATTGACCATATCAATAATCAAACCAACAGAAATCACATGATTATCTCAATAGATGCAGAAAACGTCTTTGGCATAATACTATACCCATTCCTATTAGACTAGAAATTATAAGAATAGAAGGGCCATTCCTCAAAAAAATAAAAGGTATTTTTTAAAATCCCTCAGAAAGTATCTTCTGCACTGGAGACAAGTTAGAAGCTTTCCCAATAAGATCAGGAGTGAAGCAAAGATGCTCATTATCACCTCTTTTATCCAATATTGTACTAGAAATGCTGCAGTAGCAATTAGAGAAAAAAATAAATTGAAGGCATAAATGTAGGCAGTGAGGAGAATAAAATATCACTCTTTGCATATGATATAATGGTATACTTAAAAAACCCCAGAAAATCAACTAAAAGGCTAGTGGAAATAATTAACAACTTTAGTAAAGTTGCAGGGTACAAAATAACCCACACGAATGATCAACATTTCTATATATTTCCAACAAAACTCAGCAGCAGGAATTAGAAAGAGATTCTCCATTTAAAATCTCTATATACAATATAAAATATTTAGAAATCTATTTGCCAAGAACACAAATATGAAACACTTCACACAATTAAAACTAGATTTAAACCATTGGAAAAAAATATTCATTTTTCCTGGCTAGAACAAGCTAATATAATAAAAATGACAGTCCTACCCAAATTAACCTACTTATTGAGTGCAATACCTATCAAACTACCAAAAAAGTTTTTTAGAGAATCAGAAAAAATTATAACAAAGTTCATCTGGAAGAACAAAAGATCAGGAATATGAAGGGGAAAAATGAAAAAAAATGTGAAGGATGGTGACCCACTAGTGCCAGATTTGAAAAGGCATTATAAATCATTGGTCATCAAAACAATATGATACTGGCTAAGATATAGTAGGGTGGATCAATGGAATAAATTAGGGATAAATTCCTCAGTAAACTAACATTAAATGAACCCACAAGATCCCACTATTTGGAAAAAAAATCTTGGGAAAATTGGAAATTGTATGGGAAAATTTAGGTTTAGATCAACATCTTACACACTATACCAAGGTAAATTCAAAATGGGTAAATGACTTAAACATAAAGAGTGAAATCATAAATAAATTGGGTGAACATAAATTAGTATACCTGTCAGATATGTGAAAAAGGAAGGAATTTAAAATCAAGCAAGAAAAAAAAACATTGCAAAATGTAAAACAAATTACTGATGATATCAAATTAAAAAAAAGTTCTGTACAAACAAATAATACAGACAAAATTAGAAGGAAAGAAACAAACAGGAAGAAAAAATTTTATAACAAAACTCTCTGATAAAGGATTAATTTCCCAAATATATAAGGAACTTAGTCAAATCTACAAAATATCAAGCCATTCCCTAGTCAACATATGGTCAAGGGACATGAATAGGCAGTTTTCAATGAAATCAAAATTTTCAATAAGCACATGAAAATGTGTTCTAAATCCCTCCTGATTAGAGAAATGCAAATTAAAACAACTGTGAGGTACCATCTCACACCTAGAAGATGGGCCAATATGACAGTAAAAGACAGCAATAAGTGTTGAAGTGGATGTGGCAAAATTGGGATACTAATACAGTGCTGGTGGAATTGTTAGTTGGTACATCCATTCTGGAGGGCAATTTGGAACCATGCACAAAGGGGTTTAACTGAATGCCTGATGAGTTTCTACACCAAAGAGATAAAAAAGAAAAAGACTTGTAGAAAAATATTCATAGCCACATTCTTCGAGGTGGAAATTGGAAAATGAGGTGGTGTACATTGATTGGGAAATAGCTGAATAAATTGTGCCATATATTGCTGATGGAATATTATTGTGCTGAAAGGAATAAAGGAATGGAAGAATTCCATGTGAACTGGAATTACTTCCAGGAATTGATGCAGAGTGAAAGGGGCAGAACCAGGAGAACATTTTACAGAGAGACTGATACATTGAGGCAAAATCAAAAGTAATACTTTTCTACCAGTAGCAATTCCATGTCCCAGGACAATCCAGAGGAACTTGTTAGAAAGAAAGCTATCCACATCCAGAGAAATAAATGTGGAACAAAAAATGCATTAGGAAAATATATGATTGATCATGTAATGTGATAAAGATGTGATTAGGATTTTTATGTTAAAAGATCACTTTGCTGCAAACACGAATAAAATGGAAATGAGTTTTGAACAATGATACATGTATAACCCAGTGGAACTGCTTATCAGTTTTGAGAGTGAGGAGGATAAAGCAGGGGTAGGGGATCATGAATCATAGAACCATGGAAAAAATTCTAAATAAAACTTTTTTTAAACATTTATTAATATTCATTTTTAACATGGTTACATGATTCACACTCCCACTTTCCCCTTCACCCCCCGCAATCCACAATCCATGGCCGACAAATATATCCACTGGTTTTATCATGTGTCATTGATCAAAACCTATTTCCAAATTGTTGATAGTTGCATTGGTGTGGTAGTTTCGAGTCTACATTCCCAATCATGTCCACCTCAACCCATGTGTTCAAGCAGTTGTTTTTCTTATATGTTTCCTCTTCTGCAGTCCTTCCTCTGAATGTGGGTAGCATTCCTTTCCATAAATCCTTCAGAGCTGTCCTGTGTCATTGCATTGCTGCTGGTACAGACGTCCATTACATTCGATTTTAACATAGTATATCAGTGTCTGTGTACAGTGTTCTTCTGGCTCTGCTCCTTTCACTCTGCATCAATTCCTGGAGGTCTTTCCAGTTCACCTGGAACTCTGCCAGTTTATTATTCCTTTTAGCACAATAGTATTCCATCACCAGCATATATCACAATTTGTTCAGCCATTCCCCAATTGAAGGGCATACCCACATTTTCCAGTATTTTGCCACCACAAAAGTGCAATTATAAATATTTTCATACAAGTCTGTTTATTTATGATGTCTTTGGGGTACAAACCCAACAATGGTATGGCTGGATGAAAGGGCAGGCATTTTTTATAGCCCTTTGAGCATAGTTCCAAATTACCAGCCAGAATAGTTAGATCAGTTCACAACTCCACCAGCAATGCATTAATGTCCCAATTTTGCCACATCCCCTGCAGCATTCATTACTCTCCCCTTCTTTCATTTTAGCCAATCTGCTAGGTGTGAGGTGATACCTCAGAGTTGTTTTGATTTGCATTTCTCTAATTATTAGAGATTTGGAACACTTTCTCATGTGCTTATTGATACTTTTGATTTCTTTACCTGAAAATTGCCTAGTCATGTCTCTTGCCCATATATCGATTGGGGAAATGGCTTGATTTTTGATATAATTGATTTAACTCCTTGTATATTTGAGTAATTAAACCCCTGTGAGAGATTTTTGTTATAAAGATTTTTCCCAATTTGATGTTTCCCTTCTGATTTTGACTACATTGACTTTGTTTGTGCAAAAGCTTTTTAATTTAATATAATCAAAACCATTTAATTTACATTTTGTAATTTTCTCTAACTCTTGCTTGGTTTTAAAATCTTTCCTTTCCCAGAGATCACACAAGTATACTATTCTGTGTTCACTTAACTTATTTATAGTTTCCCTCTTTATATTCAAGTCATTCACCCATTCTAAATTAATCTTGGTTTAGGCTGTAAGATGTTGATCTAAACCTAATCTCTCCCATACTGTTTTCCAAATTTCCCAGCAGTTTTTGTCAAATAGTGGATTCATGTCCCAAAATTTGGGCTCTTTGGGTTTAACATACACTGTCTTGCTGGTGTCATTTACCTCAAGTCTATTCCACTGATCCTCCCTTCTGTCTCTTAGCCAGTACCATATTGTTTTGCTGACTGCAGCTTTATAGTATAGTTTAATATCTGGTACTGCTAGAACCCTTCCTTCACATTTTTATTTCATTATTTCCCTTGATATTCTTGATCTTTTGTTATTCCAAATGAAATTTGTTATAGTTTTTTCTAATTCAGTAAAGAAGTTTTTTGGTAGTTTGATAAGTATGGTGCTAAATAGGTAAATTAATTTGGGTAGAATGGTCATTTTTATTATGTTAGCTCATCATACCCATGAGCAATTAATGGCTTTCTAATTGTTTAGATCCAGTTTTATTTGTTTGGAAAGTGTTTTGTAGTTGTTTTCATATAATTGTTGTGTTTGTTTTGGTAGATAGATTCTCAAGTATTTTATATTGTCTAGGGTGATTTTAAATGGTGTTTCTTTTTCTACCTCTTGCTGCTCTAATGTGTTGGAAATGTATAAAAATGATGATTTATGTGCATTTATTTTTTATCCTGCAACTTTGCTAAAGTTGTTGATTATTTCTACAAGCTTCTAAGTTGATTCTCTAGGATTTTTAAAGTAGACCATCATGTCATGTGCAAAGAGTGATAGCTTAGTTTCCTCATTGCTTATTTTGATACCTTCAATTTCTTTTTTTTTTCTTTAATTGCTACTGCTAGTGTTTCTAGTACTATGTTGAATAATAGAGGTGATAATGGGCATCCTTGTTTTACTCCTGATCTTATTGGGAAGGCTTCTAATTTATTAATATTGCATATGATGTTTGTTGATGGTTTTAGGTATATACAGTTAATTATTTTTAGGAAGGGTACTTCTATTCCTATACTTTTCAGCTTTTTCAATAGGAATCGAAGCTGTATTTTGTCAAAGGCTTTTTCAGCATCTATTGAGATGATCATGTGATTTTTGTTGGTTAGACTATTGATATGGTCAATTATGTAGATGGTTTTCCTAATGTTGAACCAACCTTGCATTCCTGGTATAAATCCCACCTGATCGTGGTGAATGATTTTCTTTATTACTTGCTGGAGTCTCTTTGCTAGTATTCTATTTAAGATTTTTGCATCTATGTTCCATTAGGGAGATTGGTCTATAGTTTTCTTTCTCTGTTTTTGGTCTCCCTGGCTTTGGAATCAGTACCATATTTGTGTCATAAAAGGAATTTGGTAGGACTCCTTCTTTGCTTATCATACCAAATAATTTGTATAGTATTGGGATTAGTTGCTCTTTGAATGTCTGATAGAATTCACTTGTGAATCCATCAGGCCCTGGTGATTTTTCTCTTGGTTAGTTCTTTGATGACTTGTTCAATTTCTTTTTCTGATATGGGATTGTTAGGTATTCTATTTCTTCTCCTGTTAATCTAGGCAATTTATATTTTTGTAAATATTCATCCATATCTCCTAAATTGTAATATTCATTGCCATATCATTGGGAGAAATAGTTTTTAATGATTGCCTCAATTTCCCCTTCATTAAAGGTGAGGTCTCCCTTTTCAATCTTTGATACTGTCAATTTGATTTTCATCTTTCCTTTTTTTAAATAGATTGACCAGTACTTTGTCTATTTTATGAGTTTTTTCAAAATACCAGCTTCTAGTCTTATTTATTAATTCAATAGTTCTTTTACTTTCAATTTTATTAATTTCTCCCTTGATTTTTAGTATTTCTAATTTAGTTTTCATCTGGGGATTTTGAATTTGCTCACTTTCTAATTTTTTGAGTTGCATGCCCAATTCATTGATCTCTGCCCTCCTTAATTTGTTAATATATGCACTCAAGGATATAAATTTCCCCCTGAGTACTGCCTTGGCCGCATCCCACAGAGTTTGGTAGGTTGTCTCATCATTGTTATTCTCTTCAGTGAAATTGTTGATTGTTTCTATGATTTCTTCTTTGACTAATTGGTTTTGGAGAATCATATTGTTTAATTTCCAATTGGTTTTTGATTTGCCTGTCCAGGTACCCTTACTAATTATTATTTTTATTGCATTATGATCTGAGAAGGTTACATTTATTATATCTGCTCTTTTACATTTGTTTGCAATGTTTCTATGCCCTATTACATGGTCAATATTTGTGAATGTACCATGTGCAGCTGAAACGAAGGTGTATTCCTTTTTGTCCCTATTTATTTTTCTCTACATATCAATTAAATCTATTTTTGCTAGGACTTCATTCACCTCTCTTACCTCTTTCTTATTTATTTTTCAGTTTGATTTATCTAGATCTGAAAGAGGAATATTTAGGTCTCCCACTATTATTGTTTTACTATCTATTTCCTTCTTGAGCTCTGCCAGTTTCTCCTTTATGAATTTGGGTGCTATGCCACTTGGTGCATACATATTGAGCAGTGTTATTTCCTCATTGTTTATACTGACTTTATTCAGGATGTAATGAACTTCCCTGTCTTTTTTAATCATATCTATTTTTACTTTGGCTTTGTCAGAAATCACAATTGCCACTCCTGCCTTCTTTTTTTCATTTGAGGCCCAAAAGATTTTGCTCAAGCCCTTAACCTTAAACTTGTGTATGTCCACCTGCCTTATATGTGTTTCTTGTAGACAACATATGGTAGGATTTTGGTTTTTAATCCACTCTGCTATTTGCTTCTATTTTATGAGCGAGTTCATCCCATTCACATTCAGAGTTATAATTATCAGTTGTGCATTCACTGACATTTTTATATCCTCCCCTATTCCTACCCCTTCTTCTTACACTATTTTCTTTTAATCCTGTGGTTTGTTTTGGACTGGTATCCCTTATCCCCTCCCTTGACTTACTTCCCTTTCTAATCCCTCCCTTATTATTCCCCTATTTTTATTTTTAAAGGCCTAATGAATTCCCTTCCCCTTCTTCTCCCCTCCCTTTTTTGACCTCCCCACTCCCATGTTCCCCTTGGTTTATCCCTTCTGACTTTCTCAGTAGGGTTAAATAGAGTTTTATATCCCAATGGATAATATAGCTACTCTTCCCTCTCTGGCTTGATTACACTGAGAGTAAGGTTTAAATATTACCTCTTAATACTCTCTTCCTCTCCTTCTTATAATAGTATTTGTCCCCTCCCCTTCCCATGCCCTCTTTGTGTGTAATAGAATATCCTATTTTTCTTATTCTCTCAAGTTTCTCTTGGTGTCCCCTGCTATTCACCCCTCTCTTTCCCACCCACCATATCATCTTAGACCATTTAGTATTCCACCCTCTCCCTATGAATTATTCTTCTGATTACTATAATAGTGGACACTATTATAGTGAATAGAGTTCACTACAGAGAATTTTACATAGCATTTCTCCACAAAGGAATACAGATAATTAGAACTCACTGAGGCCCTTAAAAAGGCAAATTTAGGTTCCGGGTTAAGATGGCGGCAGAGTAAGAAGCAGCTCTTAACCTCTCCTGACCGAAACACACAAAACTCCTCAAGGGGACATAAAAACAAGTCCAGATGAAAGGAGGAACCCCCACAACAGGGCACAGCGTGGAAGGTACGTGGAATCGAGGCATTTCCATGCTATAAAAGGGTGAAACAGCCCTCACGAAATCTCGGGCTGAGTAACCACCCCACCCCCAGCCCCTCCACACACAACACCTGTAGCTCCGAAGCCAGCTAAAAAGAAATAGAGCAAGTTTGGGGCACCCATCGAGTCATTGGCAGCTCCGGGGCCTGTTCCTGAGAGCAGCAAGAAAAATGCAGGCAAAATCTGAGGGTGAGCAGGACGCAGGGCTCACAACGCAGGCTGAGCAGAGTGCAGGCACTGTGGAGGTGTGGGTGGAGGCAGACACAGCCAGGAACTAAAGCCTAAGTGGGGAACCAGTGTGGATGGGTATACGACTGTGGAAGCAGCGCCCTGAGACTTGTAAAGAAACCTCCGGCAGAGGATCAAGCAAGGGGGTTTACCAGGGGGCTTGACCTTGGTAAAAACCAGAACTCAGACTTCAGGAGCCAATAGATTGTGGACAGACACTGAGCGCGAGGATAAATCTGAGAAGCTGCTGGGGTAATGATGGCTACTCAGCCTCAGGAAGTTCAGAAGAGAAAGAATAACAACAAGAAAAAGAAGTCTTTAACACTCGACAACTTTTACACAGAGAAAATCCAGACAACCAAGCAAACAGAGGAGGAGAACAAACAATCATCTGGACCCTCCTCAAATAAGGAAAACTCCTCACAAGCTATGGAAGAGTTCAAAACTGAGATTTTGAGGAAAATGGAAGAGATCTGGCAAGAAAATAACTGTTTAAAAGATAGAATCATGCAATTGGAAAGTGAGGCTCAGAAACCAAATGAACTGATAAGCAAATTGAACTCCAGAAATGACCAGATTGAAAAGGAATACCAGAAGATTATGGCCAAAAACCGAAAGATTATAGCCGAAAATCAATCCCTAAAGGCTAGAATTGAGCAAGTAGAAACTAATGATCTCTCAAGACAACAAGAACAAATAAAACAAAGCCAAAAGACTGAAAAAATAGAAGGAAACATGAAATATCTCAATGAGAGAGTGACAGACCAAGAAAACCAGTCTAGAAGAGACAATTTGAGAATAATCGGTCTTCCAGAAAAACCAGAAATTAATAGAAACCTGGACTCCATACTAACAGAAATAATTCAGCAAAATTGCCCTGAAGTCCTACAAGAGGGCAACATAGACATTGAAAGGATCCATAGAACACCTGCGACATTCGATCAAGAAAGGAAAACACCAAGAAATATCATTGCAAAATTCAAGAGTTTCCAAGCAAAAGAAAAAATCTTAC
>NC_058135.1:90383195-90405384 GCF_016433145.1 Gracilinanus agilis
GCTTTTTGTGGTGGCAACAAATTGGAAAAGGAGGGTATGTCCTTCAATTGGGGAATGGCTGAACAAACTGTGGTATATGCGGGTGATGGAATAATATTGTGCTAAAAGGAATAATAAACTGGAGAAGTTCCAGGCGAACTGGAGAGACCTCCGGGAACTGATGCAGAGTGAAAGGAGCAGAGCCAGAAGAACTCTATACACAGAGACTGATATACTGTGGTAAAATTGAATGTAATGGACCTCTGTACCAGCAGCAATACAATGACCCAGGACAATTCTGAGGGATTTATGGTAAAGAAAGCTACCCACATTCAGAGGAAGGACTGCAGGCAAGGAAACATATAAGAAAAACAACTGCTTGAACGCATGGGTCGGGGTGGACATGATTGAGGGTGTGGACTAGAAACTACCACACCAATGCAACTACCAACAATTTGGAAATTGGTCTTGATCAAGGACACATGACAAAACTAGTGGAAATGCGCATCGGCCATGGGTGGGAGGGTGCAGGAGGGGGGGTTGAAGGGGAAAGGTGGAGCATGAATCATGTAACCATGTTAAAAATGAATATTAATAAATGTTAAAAAAGGCAAATTTAAAAATTATGAGTTTTATTTCTTTTCCCTCTGTTTCTTATTTACTTTTTCATGTTTCTCTTGATTTTTGTGGTTGGATATCAAACTTTTCATTTAGTCCTGGTCTTTTCTGTGCAAATACTTGGTAATCTTAATTTTGTTGTATGTCCATACTTTCCCCTGGAAGTATATAGTCAATTTTGATGGGTAGTTGATCCGTGGTTGAAGGCCTAGCTCTCTTACCTTTCTGAATATCATGTTCCAAGCCTTGCAGTCTTTTAGCGTGGAGGCTGCCAGATCCTGTATGATCCTGATTGGTGTTCCTTGATATCTGAATTGTGTCTTTCTGGCTTCTTGTATGATTTTTTTCTTTTACTTGGAAGCTCTTGAATTTGGCTATTATATTCCTGGGGGTTGTCTTTTCAGGGTCTAGTATAGAGGGCGATCTATGGATCCTTTCAATTTCAATTTTGTTACCTTTTTGAAGAACATCAGGGCAGTTTTGTTGGATAATTTCTTGTAGTATGGTGTCCAGATTTCTATTAATTTCTGGTTTTTCAGGAAGACCAATGATTCTCAGATTGTGTCTTCTATAGTCCAGTTTTCTTGGTCTGTCACTTTCTCATTGAGATATTTCATGTTTCCTTCTATTTTTTCAGTCTTTTAACTTTGTTTTATTTGTTCTTGCTGTCTTGAGAGATCATTAGCTTCTAATCGCTCAATTCTAGCCTTTAGGGACTGGTTTTCCTTTTCTATCTGGTCATTTCTGGTGTTCAATTTGCTTATCAGTTCATTTGATTTCTGAGCCTCACTTTCCAATTGCAAAATTCTGCCTTTTAAACTGTTATTTTCTTGCCTTATTTCCTTTTTAACTATTTCCCATTTCTCTAGCCAAATCTTTTCCAGCTTTCTTGTCATCTTAGATTTGAACTCTTCAAGAGCTTGTGACAAGTTTTCATTATTTTGGGAGGGTCCAGATGTGATTCTTGTTTGTTCTCTTCTGTTTGCTCAGTAATCTGGATTTTCTCTATGTAAAATTTGTAGAGGGTTAAAGATTTTTTCTTCTTGTTATTAATCTTTCTCTTTTGGCCTTCCTGATTCTGGGTTGCCATTGTTATCCCAGCCTGTTCTCAGCTTTATCCTCGTGCCCAGGGTCTGTCTGCGCTCTTTAGGCTCCTGAGGTCTCAGGTCTGGTTCTTCTCAAGGTCAAGCCCCCTGTTAGACCCCCTTGCTTGATCCTCTGCTGGAGGTTCCTTTACAAGTCTCAGGGAGCTGCTTCCACAGTCGTATACCCATCTGCACTGGTTCCCCACTCAGGGTTTCAGAGCCTTCTCTCGGGCCTGTGTCCTCCTCCAACTGTACCTGCGTTCCGTGTCTGTGCTCAAAGTCCGTGAGCGTTCTTTAGCATTTTGGGGTCCTAAGTCTTACTGCTCTCAGGAACAGGCCCTGGAGCTGCCAATGAGTCAATGGGTGCCCCAAACTTGCCCTATTTCTTTTGAGCTTGCTTTGGAGCTGTAGGTTGTGTGTGTGTGGTGGGGTTGCTCAGCCCGTGATTTAGTGAGAGCTGTTTCACCCCTTTATAGAGTGGAAATGCCCCGTTTCCATGTACTTTCCATGATGTGCCCTGCTGTGGGGTCCCTCTGTTAGTCTGGATTTGTTTTTATGTCCCCTTGAGGAGTCCTGTGTGTTTCGGTTAGGAGAGGTTAAGAGCTGCTTTTTACTTTGCCACCATCTTAATCTGGAAGCCCATAAAACTTTTTTAAAAAAGGGTAGAAAGCTTTCTTTCTTTCTCTTTACTAATAAATACTTATTATTTAGTATAAAATTTTCAATATTAATTTTT
Source organism: Gracilinanus agilis (assembly GCF_016433145.1). Classification (NCBI taxonomy): domain Eukaryota; kingdom Metazoa; phylum Chordata; class Mammalia; order Didelphimorphia; family Didelphidae; genus Gracilinanus; species Gracilinanus agilis. The sequence goes on from NC_058135.1 coordinate 90,385,614, forward strand.
ATTCATGACACATAGAAGGTAGTAGTTGAAGAGTAATATCTTTTCTTCAAGGCTAGAGAATTTCAATCATACCCTTAAAGTGAAGGTAGAGGACTCAATATCCCTATTAATGAAGAATTTAATTATTAAAATTTACTTTATATGTAGATATTTTATAGCTTTTCTATTTTATATAAAGGGGAGCAAGAATATGAGTACCCATTTAGCCATTCAGATACAAATCTAAATTCCATGCTAATATTTATTATAATAAAGCTAATTATTTATGGAGATGGGATTTGGAAAATATGTTCATAGAAAGATATCTTAAGAGAAATAAAGGAAAATTTTACTATTTATTTTCATTGTTAAGACTTCTAAAATGTTCATGGCATATTTTTTTCCTAAGTATCATACCTTGACAATTAATTTGTGTGTTTTTTTTATGGGGTGAACTTAGGAAAAGCCACTGAAGTAGAATCATTGCTCACTTGCAGTATATTTAATAGCTAACCTTCATTTCAACTAGAAAATGCACTAAAACTAATCAGTATTTTTGCTCTTTAATCCCCATGAGCTCAATACAAATCTAGTCAACTGACTTCAAAACACTGAGTGATGCCTTTAAGTTCAATTATACAGCATGTCCCAAAGCCATCATCATGACAGATAAGTACAAATCAATATTGCCAGTACTTTGTGAATTGAGTGTCATTCTTGATGAAGGGAAAATATTGTTCACCAAAACTTACCTGCAGGATACATGAAAAGCTGATAAGTCTTAATTTATTAGTTTTTTTATCTGCATTCACTAATATTTAGCATCATAAAAATACAAGATGAATACTTTTCTAATGAAGACAATATAATGAGAAAAAGTTTGGATTTGGAGGTAGTAGAGATAGGTTCACATTGCAGTTGTAAAATATACCAAATGTATGACCACTGAAAAATTACTTAAAAGTCATGAACCTTAGTTTCTTAGTCTATAAAATTAAGATAATTATTTTTACCCTAGTCACTTTTACAGAAGTTTTCCTAAGAACTTTTAAATGCTCTTTTACCAGTCCAATGTAGCTATTTAAGGGGAAATAGAGGTTGAGAAACTTTCAGAGCAAAAACAGATGAACTAGTGATACTAAAAGTAATTGAAGGTTTTATGCATAATTTTAATTCCACAAAAGGGAAGTCTTTATTTGTGCCCTAAAATGAAGGGAAGAGGCAATCAGTGGAAACAAAATTCTAAATTATTCCAGCTCTATAAATTTGAACAATAAATGTTTTTAAAATATTTTATTTTTTACACTTTAGTTGTCTTCATTTTGAAAGGATAAAGGAAAAAGCAATGAAATGACAAATGTCCTAATTTACTTGCTATTTGGTATTCATAATTCATAATTTGGTATTCATAAATTAAACTATCATCTCATACTCAGTTTGACTTTTTATAAAGTCAGAATAATTGTGGTGGTGTCACATCTGCTTATTTTGATGAAATAAATATAATGTATTTCATAATGGGGCAAATTATATTCATTGTACAAAACATTCTTGACAATATATATATAAGGAAAGCAGGATAAAATTTATATAGGCCAGGGGTAATATAAAAAATTGGATAGGATCTTGCATTTAGCTTCAGGGGTTGTGAGATCAAAACCTTCCTATAACTGTATGACCATGGGTAAGAGATTTAACCTCTCTAAGATTCAGTTACCACTCCTGTAAAATGAAGATAATTATATTTATATTACCTGTCTATCAAGATTTTTTTCTAAAAAGCATTTTTTGAAACTAAAGCTCTACAAAAATGTGAGTGATCATTGCTATTTAATTACTATTGGAAAAATACGAATTTTTCTGAGAGTTATAACTAGTACCTCAGTACCTAACTCATTAACAAGAAAGGAGTTTAGATATTTGGAAGATTTAGAACTCATATTAGATGCTTAACTCATTCAAAATTCTGATATAGCTGAAAATACATTTTATACTTCTTTTGTATTATATACCCTTCATTCTTTATTGAAAGACTATTATAAAGAATGTACAACCTCCATTTAACTTGGATCATACCTAGTTCTTCTTTTTTTTTAAAAAAAATCCCCAATTACATGCAAAAATAGTTCTTAGCTTTAAAAAATTGTGTCTCAATTTCTCTCCCTCTCTCTCCCACTTGAGATGTAAGCAATCTGATACAGATTTTACATGTGCAATCATGTAAAACATTACTCCATATTAAATCTTTTGTGGAAGGAAATGAGCAAAAATTTAAGAAAGATAAATAAGTGTGATTTGGTGTATATTCAGACTCTATCAGTTCTTTATCTGAAAGCAGATGGTATTTTTATCTTGAGTCCTTTGGAATTGCTTTGGCTCATTATATTGCTGAGTATTACTAAGTTACTTACAGTTTTTCATGGTACAATATTGCTGTCACTATACATACTATCTAGTGTTTCTGTTTACTTCACTCTGCTTCATTTCATGTAAGCCTTTACAGTTTTTTCTGAGTTCTTCCTGCTCTTCATTTCTAACAGCAAAATAGTATTATATTATAATCATATACTATACCTTACTCAGTCATTCCTCAATAGATTGGAACCCAGTCACTTTCCAGTACCTTACCTCCTCAAAAAGAACTATTTTAAATAATTTTGTATACAAATGTCCTTAGCCTTTATGCTTTTTTATCCTTTTGAGATACAAATCTATCAGTGGTATTGAAGGATCAAAGGATATGTACTGTTTTATGGTCCTTTGGGCATAGATCCAAATTTCTCTCCAGAATGGTTGGATCATTTCAAAACTCCCCAACCAATGCATTAGTGTTTCATTTTCCCCATATTCCCTCCAAGTACTGTCATTTGCCTTTTCTGTCATAATAGCCAATCTGATAGGTGTGAGGTGATACTAGAAGACTTGTTTTAATTTCCATTTCTCTAATTAATCATGATTTTGACCAATTTTTTCATGACTATAGTGAGCCTCAATTACTTTGTTTGAGAAATCTCTATTAATATTTTTTGACCATTTATCATGGAATGACTTGTATTCTTCAACATTTTACTAATTTCTCTAGGTATCTAAGAAATTAAAACTTTATTATAAACTTGTACATTTTTGCACTATTATGATTACTGTGTATTACTCTCCTTTATATTTCCCTCTATTTAGTTTCTGACTACAATATCCCCATATTTGTCCTCTTTTGTATAGATGTAGCCCCACCTCCCTTTGCTTATCCCATTCCCATCCAACTTTCCCTGATGATGCCGGGGCAGCTGGGTAGCTCAGTGGAGTGAGAGTCAGGCCTAGAGACAGGAGGTCCTAGGTTCAAACCTGGCCTCAGGCATTTCCCAGCTGTGTGACCCTGGGTAAGTCACTTGACCCCCATTGCCCACCCTTACCAATCATCCACCTATGAGACAATACACCGAAGTACAAGGGTTTAAAAAAAAAAAGATGATGCCTATGCTCTTTTCTGGTCAAAATTTTCAAGTAGTCCAATAAATCTAAAGTTATCTTTTCGGAATTTATCTTCCAGGTCAAGTGTTCTTCTAATAATATATTTAAATTTCTCTTCTATTATTTTCATTCTTTTGGCTTTGATTATTTCTTGATATCTCATGGAGTCATAAGTTTACGCTTGCCAAATTCTAATTTTTATGATATTCTATTTTTTCTTTTTTAAAAAAATTTTCCCCATGGTTACATGATTCTTGTTGTCTCCCTCCCATCTTCCTTCCCCCATCCTGGAGTTTACAAGAAATTTCACTGGGTTATATATATATAATCACTCAAATCTTACTTCCATATTATTCATTTTTATAATAGAGTAATCTTTTAAAACCAAAACCCCAAATCATATATGCATATGAATAAGTGATAAATCATGTTTTTTTTCTGGATTTCTACTCTCATAGTTCTTTCTCTAGATGTGGATAGCATTCTTTCTCATAAGTCCGGATTTGATTTTCTTGAGTGAGCTTTTGTACCTCTTTTTCCATTTGGCCAATTCTATTTCGTAAAGAGTTCTTTTCCTCAATGAATTTATATTCCTCTTTCTCCATCTGGCCAATTATGCCTTTTAAAAAGTTCTTTTCAGCACATTTTATATCTATTTCCATTTGGCCAATTCTGCTTTTTAAAAAGTTCTCTTCATTGAATTTTTGTATCTCCTTTACCATTTGGCCTATTCTGTTTTTTAAGTTATTAATTTCTTCAGGATTTTTTGTGCCTCTTTTACCAAGCTGTTGACTCTTTTTTCCCATTATTTTCCTGTTGTATAATTTCTAAGCACAGGAACACAAATAATCTAAACAAAGTCTCCAAGCCATAAAGAAGTAGGTTTATTGGGAGATGACCAGTCTCACACTAAAGCCAGACTTCTAGTCAAGACCAAAATACCCACAACTTTGTAAGAGGACTTCTTTTATGCTGAAAAAATCATTAGTAGAAGTCATTTGATGATAACTTGAAAATCATGTAATAGACAAGGGGGGAGAAGGGAAGCCTGAACCTTAATTTCTAAGCCTGGTTATGTCAAGGATGATATATACTAAAGTGACTAGGGTAAGGAGGAGATGCCACACCCCCAAGTGGGGCAAAAGCCTGATAATATGTACTAGGGTGTATAGAAAGGTATGCTAATAAATACCCAGTCACAAGTTCAAGACTATGATTGCTAAGCGTACATGATATAGCAATTTTAAAGTTAAGACTAAAACTGAGGCCTATGCTGATAATGATTAACTATTTTCAAGGATTTATCTTACTTTAAAACTTATACTAAAATAATCATAAAAAGCCTATTAAATAATTACTTATGCTAATGTTATCTCTCCTAAAATTATAACTACAATTGACTCAATACTATTACTAACATTAAAATCTAATCCTCATATAAGGTAGTAGGGGATTTTTCACTCACACTGTATTACTCTCTTTTTCCCCCAATATTTCTTCTACCTCTCTTATTTGATTTTTAAAATACTTTTTGACCTCCTCCAGTAATTAATTTAGGGTACGAGAATAATTAATATTATTCTTAGAGGCTTTGGATGCTATAGCATTTTTTGTTGTATACTTTTCATTTTGTGTTTTGGTCTTCCCTGTCACCAAAAACAATTTTCTATATTGAATTCCTATTTTTCTTGTTAGCCTTTGATCTCTTTTAACTTAGCTAACTATCAAAGTTTTATTTGTTACTATGGTGAAGGAATCACTGGTCTAAGCCTTCAGGTTCTTTGTGTATCTGCCTTTAGAGATGGTTCCAGGTATCTCTAAGTTTTAGTTCTCCAAAGATGAGGTGACCTAAATAAAAGTACATTTAAAATTCTGTCAGCCTGTGGTCTGCAAAGGGAATCCTTAGTTCATCATTTCCAAATAATTAATAATTAACAAATTGAACGAGAAGTTTCAGTAAAATACAAAGATATATAATGTTATCCTTGAAGAGGCAAATAAAATAATGAGGATAGGTTGTTTCATCTAACAACTAAAGGTAACAGGAAACATTTTTCCCTTGGATCTCTGGTCATTTCATTTTTATAATTAATGATGAGCTTAAATTTAAACCATCATATATTTGCAGCTTATATATCAACATTTGTTTGAAATGTTAAGAAGTAGAGAAATCCTATTAAGAACTTGACAACATTCTCCAGAACTAAATCAAAATATGTCTTGATAATAGTGTAGGGGAAGAGTAACAAATGTAAGGAAAACATGTTTAAAAATTAATAATGGGAAAAGAGGCTGTCGACTAATAGACCACTCAGAAGCTATATGCTAACATATATTGAAAACTTTTAAGCAAAGTTTTGCAATAATAAATATAGTAATAATCAAACAGTATCACAAAATCAAGGAAAATGACTAAATATTAACAGAAAGGAAATGTGCAAGGCAAAATATTTTAGTGATGCAGTCATTGCATCATATTCAGAGTACCTGGATTCAAATTCTCCCTTTAATCCTTCCTATCATTGTGTACTTGATTCAGTCAATTAACTTCTATAGACCTCAGTTTCCACATTTGTATAATAAGAAGTTTGCACTATATAGATTGTACATTTCCTTCTAGATTTAAATCTTTGACTTTATAACTATTTACAAATGTGAGAATCATTTCCTACATGTAAATCCTTTCAAAATCACCTATATATGAAGTCATATTGTTTAGAGGAAAATCAAAATCAATACCATATTAAAAATAACCTTCTGAATTCATTAGTAACTCCAACAAAAGCTATTTAAATAAGATGTTGACACTGAAAAATTTTTTAAAAATCTAAAATTTTCAGCAAGTATTATCTGTAATGAGGATAAACCGGAAGTTTTTCCAATAAGATCAGAGGAGAAGCAACAATATCCATTGTCATTACTATTTTAAATAGTGTACTAGAAATGCTAGTTATAGTAATAAGAGAAGAAAAATATTGAAGGAATTAAAATAGGCAATGTTGTACCTAAATCAATTTATTCATTCAATGTTATATCAATCAAACTACCCATTTTTTAAAGAACTAGAAAAATAATAACAAAATTCAAATGGAAGGACAAAGGTCAAGAATGTCAATGAAATGTATAGAAAATATATGAAGGAAGGTAGCTTTGCCATACTAGATCTCAAATTCTACTATAAAGCAATAGTTATCAAAAAATCTGGTAATGGCTAAGAAATAAAATGGTGGATCAATGCAACAGATTAGCTGCACAATATATAATTTTAAATTACCATAGCAATCTACTATTTGATAAACCCAAAGGTCCCAGCTATTGGTACAAGAACTTACTTTTTTACAAAAATGGCTTGGAAAAATAGAAAATAGAATGGCAGAATCTAGGTATAGACCAATATCTCATATCCTATACCAATATAAGGTCAAAATGGATATATGATTCAAACATAAAAAGGTGATAACATAAGCAAATTAGGGGAGCAAGAAATATTTTACTTGACAGATCTATGGATAAGGGAAAAATTTATAACCAAATAAGATAGAGAACATTATGAGATATAACATGAATAATTTTTATTTTATTTATTTATTATTGATTTGTTAAATTAAAGAGGTTTTATACAAACAAAACCAATGTAAATAAAATTAGGAGGCCAAAAAACTGGAGGGACATTTTTATGGTAAATTAAACTGATTTCATCTCTCAAATATTTGAAGAATTGAGCCATATTTATGAGAATACAAAGTATTACCCAAATGACAAATGGTCAAAGGATATGAACAGGCAGTTTCTAAGTGGAGAAATCAGAGCTATCTATAATCGCATAGATAGCTATTCATTAGAGAAATGAAATCACTATTCATTAGAGAAATGAAAACTAAAACAACTCTGAGGTACCATCTCATATCTATTAGATTAGCTAAATTACAGTAAGTTTTGAATAGAATGTCCTATGAATGGCTGAATAAATTGTGACATATGCTTATAAGATAATACTATTGTGATGTAAAAAATAATGAACAGGATATTTTCAGAAAAAATATATTTTTTGAAAGACCTATACGAACTGATGCAGAGTGAAGTATGGAGAACCTGAAAACTGTTGAACTTTTATTTTATAGTAATATGTTATAATGATCAACTCTGAAAAGCTTAGTTATTATCAGGAGTATAATGATCCAAGATAATTCAGAAAGACTTATGAACAAAGAATGTTATCCACCTCCACAGAAAGAACTGCTGGACTCTGAATGCATATTGAAGAATACTATTTTTATTTAACTTTTGTATTTATTTGGGGTATTTGGTTTTATGTGAATATTCTCTTGCAACAATGATCAATACGGAAATTTTCTTTGTATGATCATAATGTATAACCTAGGCCAAATTGCTTACTATCTTAGGGAGGGGGGAGTTATAGGAAGGAAGGAAACAATTTGGGTCTCATAATTTTGGACAATATATGTTAAAATTGTTATCATATATATTTAAAAAAATAAAATGTTAAAAAACCAAATTATAATTATAAATTAACAAAATACAACATAATAATAGTTATATAGCAAGGTAGTTTGCATTTATGCACAACTTTAAGTTTTCAAAAGTACTCTATAAGCCTTAAATCATTTAATCCTCACAAGTCCATGTGACATAGTTATTGAAGGTGTTAGTGTCTAAATCTTATAAAAGAAGTAACTGAGGCTCAGAAATGTTGCTCAGCATTATTATATTGAAACCCTGGGAGCCAGGAATTCACACTGTTGATTGACAGGAGGGTCTGTTAGATATTGGAATGTTCCCAGAGGGCCGTGAGGACAGGGGAGAGAGTGGTTGGCCCAGGGGGTATAAAACAACCTGGCAGCCCTGGCTGAGGGTTCCTTTCCTTCCCTGAGACCTGAGATCTGTGGATCCTGGTCTTTTGGGATTGAGATTTGCTGGGCTCAACCTTGCAAGATCCTCTTGTCTTGTTCCTGATAACATCATCAATCTGTACCCAGACCATCACTCTTTTGATTCTACTGCCCTAGATATTAGGAAATCAATCACCTATAGCTATCTAGGTTTCCCAGGGCCCGGGAGGGATCCAGGAAGTGGGTAGGAGAAGAAGAAGTGGGTGGAAAGGGGTGGATATCCTGAAGACTGGTTAGGCATATCATGGAGCAAAGAAGAAGAAGCTGAAACATCAACCAGCAATTTGCCTACTCTGGTTTGGCTGTGGCCAGGCTGGACCAGAGGAGCTAACCATCCTGACTCAATATCTGCCTACAGATCTGAGGATTTATCAATATCCAAGTAGATAGGGTTTCCCAATTCCTCTATCCAGTCCCAATACCCCATCTTTGCTTAATAGAGTTAAAGCCTTTTAAGTACCTTCCTGAAGTGGTTATTTATAGCTTCTCTGGGAAGGGAGATACACAGTCAGAGACAAACCATTACCAAGCTAATAGAGCCCATTATACACTATCAATCAACCCCAGGTGGAACCTGAAGGGAAATCATCCATTGACCTGAAGGATCCTGCCTGGGCACTGTTATAAAGGAGGAAGGTGTCATATCATCTAGCTAGGGCAAGCCTCAGTTGACCTTACCCTAGCCACCTATCTGGGCTATCACTGTTGTCACACAATTATCAGTGGTAGTATCTAGTTTAGGTCTACTTCCCTCTCCATCTACAACATCTATATTATTTTTATAACAACATGTCCATTGATAGCTAGCAAACATTAGAGACCATATTCTAACACAGATTTTGTTAGCCCCAAATCAAAAGTGCAATATCACACTGATTTCCATCATTTCTTAATAACATTTGCCTGTAGTCACAAATTAATGGCAGAAAGATCTCAGAAACCACATACTAAAATACAAAAAAAAAACCTAACAATCCCCTTTCCAAGCATAGGTACATGGCAGAGAAAGACAATGCAAATTTAGAGTGTGAGCTCATGTGAGGAAAAAATGAAATGATGGAGTATTATAAGCAATACTACCTCACAAAATACTATGAAGTAGTTGAGGGGAGAAATAATATGTCAGAAACTTTGGCATAAAACCCAAAAAAGCCAAATTATTATAAAACAAATTCTTAAGAAAACTAAAAGATAAGAAATATAACAAAATTTCCATGTTTTTAAATCCTCTACTGTTGTGGGAAAAGAAACATATTTTCTTAACTAGCATGTTCTCATTTAAAATATTTTCTTTGTATTTTCAACAACTTTTTAAATATTTAGAAAAAATTTAAAATCTGTATTATAATCCATGGATTCTTTTTCATTACATGAAATCATTTCATGTCAACAAGAAGTCCTAAATAAAAGTTTTGCCCAACATAAAAGAGATTTTCCCCCCAACATATAAATGTCCCTATAATAATGTGATGTCACCACTTGATAGAAACAATCACATACCGTATTTATACAAAAGAATGATGAATGAAAATATATCCCTAATCATTACTTCATATATCTACTCTTTGTAAAATCTTCATAAGAATCCTTATGCATACCTCAAGATATTCCTATGAAGGGAATTAAGAATAAAACTCTTAGGCTTCTATCAATTTTTTCAACATTAGACTATGCATTTATAATTATGGAGTTGACTGATAATTATAAAAAATGTAAGATTCTACTGTTTATTTTTATTTGTTCATTTTAAAAAATTGAATTAGTGGATTAAAGCTCAACACTGACATCCACCCTCAAACAAGATATTTCCTCTGAGCATGTCAATAAAAGATTCTTTGATCAATGCAACACAAAGATAAATATTGATTTTTAACAATAATGGATTTATATTCACCAATGGTAAACACCAGTGTAATGGGGATTTCCTTTATAATATCCAAATAAAAGAGTGATTTTCATGCATATTTAAGAAATGACATTATGTTAATTGTATTGCACCACAGAATATTCAAAAATCTCTTCATTCATTCAAATGCATCAGCCTAAGATTTGTTTAGAAAAAAGGGGAATGAAGAATTAAAAATGCAAACATGATGATGTACAACTGGATGTGGAACTCATTGATTTATGCCATCAATCCTTACTTCTTTTCTTAAATGTTTATTATTTTTTCTTTTCCAGATTAAATATCAATACAAATTTTAATAGTCATTTTCTGCCATTTTGTATTCATGTTCTCTCCTTCATTCCCCTTCCTTCTCCCTCTCAAAAATGTCAGGAAAGGGGGCAGCTGGGTAGCTCAGTGGAGTGAGAGTCAGGCCTAGAGACAGGAGGTCCTAGGTTCAAACCCGGCCTCAGCCACTTCCACGCTGTGTGACCCTGGGCAAGTCACTTGACCCCCATTGCCCACCCTTACCAATCTTCCACCTATGAGACACCGAAGTACAAGGGTAAAAAAAATGTCAGGAAATATGATAAGGGTTATACAAGTGCTATCATGCAATAGATATTTATATATTACCCATGTGAAAGAAAACACATCACTTATACAAGGGAAAAAAAAGACTCAAGAAGGAAATATAGTGAAAATGGTATGCTCCAATCATCATTCAGACTCCTGTCATTTCTTCTATGGCAGTAATTGTGAAAAGATACAACATTCCTATGGTAGTTTATTCTTCTCAGAAGATTTTCATAAATGATTTCAAGTGATCGTATCAAAGAATAACAGAGACATTAGTAAAATTACCATCAGAGGAGTTTTGAAGTTTTTTAAATCCTTTCATGATTGATATATTATAAATAAAACCATTAATGTCACAGTATGTCCTGTCAATAGATAAATACTTCCTTAGGTTTGCTATTAGAAAAAAACATACCTTATGTTCTTGGAATATTGAAAACATGAATTCTTTGTATTAATGTCCCATTTAGGTTTCACTTAGGTGCATGTGTTGTAAGGGGTAAAATAAAGAATAATTCATTTGAAGAAGGGTAGTGTAGTGCTCATTAAGTAAGTATGCAAGTTACTTAACCTTTCTGTTTCCATCCCCCCATTTCTTCACCTGTAGAAACAGAGTGTTTCTTGTGTTGTTGTTTTTTTTTTTAAGAATACAGTTTATTAGCAGAGGCATGCAATCTATTAACAAAGGATGGGGACTTTAGCTTGTAAGTAGGCAGACCTTCAATATTTAGATTTGAGAAAGTTTTTGCATAGAAATATTACTAATAAATAATATAATTCAATACTAATTTTCCTTTTTAGGGCATCAGCCTCATCCATTTCCTAATTAAATCATGCATTTTGCCCCTGACTTCTAGAGTCCTCATCACTGAGCTTCTGACTCATCTTTCCTAGAACCAGATCTTTATATCACTCCTTAGTTACCTTCTGTAAGTCTGACACCATGTGTATTGTGAACCCTTCCATGTGAATGCAAATATTTTCTGGGAGTCTTTATGCATTGGAATAGAAAAAAAATGCAGAGCATAGGTCCACCACCACGAACATAATTTCTAAAATGCATTTCTAAAACCATTTTTGTACCAAAAGTAATCTCCTCTAAAGTTATTCCCATTTTGTCTAAATACTTGTTGCCAACATCTGCAATCCTTCATTAGGTATCCTTTCTTTCTATACATGTAGCATGTAGGACCCTGAGCAATGAATTCTTTGGGTGGTCTATATTCCCTAACAGTAGCCAATCCTGCATTTGTTTCTCCTTTTTCCATCTTATTAAGTTTAGTCTTTAAATCTTTCACTTCCTTAAAAATATACATTGCCACAAGCCTAACCTCATCAATTTCCATCGTATTCCAGTCTGGGTACTGAAGCTTAAAATAGTTTTTAACCACTGCATAAGTGTTCTTTACAAATTGCCTATGTAGGTGATGTATATCCTGTTCTTTTGTTATGTCCAGGTCAATGTACAGTTTTCTCATTTTTATTAACCTGTCCATATATGCATATGGAGTTTTTTTCCATTCTCCTACCTCAACCTTTCAAATTTTGTCCAAGTCCCTGGCCTGTCTGAGCACTCCCTGATTTTCTTTATTATTGCCTCCCTTGCTTTGACTAGTTTATTGCAATCTTCTTCACAGTTGGAATTACAAAATGGATCCTGAATTGGCCAATCAGGGGTATTCCAATTTTGGTTGGTCTCCCTGATAATTTTCTCTTTCTCTCTTTTTCAATAATTCATCCATTAAAAAGTCAAAGTCAAAGTAAGTAGGATCAAACTGCTTAATAATTTTCTCAAATTACTTAATGGTAATCAGTTCTTTCTCAAAAAAAGGAGTAACTTTTTTTTAGAACTATCTATGTCTGCCTGTGTGAAGACCATCATAAGGCATTATGATGCCTAATGTTGGTTCATACTCAGGGGTTAGTTGTGGAACCTCACAGAGTGGGAAGAAACTGCCAATATTTTGGTTTAATTCAATGGTTTCTTTTTCTAGTTTAGTGCCAGTAAAATATTGTTCCATAATTTTCCCTTGTCTCAGTAGCATATTCTCTAAATAGTCCATCCCCATGTCTATTTGATTTTTTTCTCAGTTGTTTCTTCTTGTTAATCTTCATTTGAGTCAGGATGTAGTATATTAAATTCTTTATCATCAATCCCAACAAAATCCCACATCCATCTATTGGTGTCAGCCTCAGGAGATCTAATACTGTAAGATGGAGGGTATCTATCCCTGTCTTTGTGATGGGGAGTTTTCTAAAATACCCAGGAATCCTTTTAGTAAAAACTTGAGGTTTTGGACCCATGAAGCTAGTTTCTTTCCTTCCATTACTGGAAGGTCCATCTTAGGTGACTTGAAGGCTACTGGGTCTTCTGCAATTCTAGCAGCCTGAGCCTAAATGAGCTCCACTGGTGATGGTTTCTGAGTATCTCTGTAGAACTGGATACTGAAACCTGAATTGGATTTCTGAGGGGTGCTTGGTCTAAAAAGGCTCCATTTTTCATATGAGGATTTGTCTCTATCTTCATTTCCAAAGTCTATATTGCTTATGTCTAGGACCAGTAAAGAATCAAAAGACCCATGAGCAAACCAACCTCTGGGCATTTGCCTGGGAGAATAATGGGGTGTGCTACTTGGAGTGAACTGGGCTGAAACAGTCAGTCTATCATCTTTTGTTATATCTCCATTTTTCAACTTCAATTTATGGATTGCCTCTGCCATACAATGGTACTAAGCTTCTTCTGTAATGAGGCCTTTATGGGGTGTATATACTGTGTCTCTCAGTCCTGCTTGCTATTCAAAGAGTTGGATGCTCTCTTGTGTCTCTTTTGTAATTAGAGAATTCATAATGACATGTGTAGTTTTAACCTTCACCACTTGGACCTTGGAAATCAAGACTCTGAACAGGGAAAAGGATCAAGAACTGAAGAGCAAGGAACTGCTCCTCTGGGTCATGTGGGAAAGGAGTGTCTGGGCTTTCTTGTTGTTTTCATCCCATAATTGATTACTAAGTTCTCCTCCAGTCCTCATTGCAATTATATATAGTACTTTGATTTCTGCCCTACATGGAACTTTTTCAAAGACAGTAGATGAGAAATAGAAATTATTTAGTCCTTGTAGTTCTACTTCTATATATGCAGATGCACTGTTACTTCTTGTTTTTTGGACACATCCAAAGTTTATTGGACATGTAATGATACAGATAAATATAAGTCCTAAGCCATTTTGGGATTTTGTTCTCAAAGGTAGGTTTTATCTGTTCTCCCTACTATAAAAGATAGATGAAAAAGAATCACTCAGCTGAAAAATTTTACATTAAAGGAAAAAAAACCCAACCTCTCACTGTTTTGGACTAACTTGTCTTTAGTAGAGGCAAATAACATTATTTCTATAGATGAATATTTACCACTTTATCAAAACAAAGCATTAATTTTTGAATTTTAAAATAAAAGTTTATAAAAGACAATAAAATTTTATAATTGTGAATAATTCTGAGAGAGAAAGATTATTTGCCAGATTACTAAAATCTAATCTTTTGTTTCATATATTCTTTATGTATTTTGCCCAAATCATGACTTACTCATGATGAAATAAACTCCAACATAATTCACATGGTCTTATTTGTATTGACTGCAAAAATATCTGTGAAAACTTGGTACAATTAAAATCCTATTATTCAATGTAACTTTTATATAGTATTTAAAGAACCAATTGTTCCTTATAGAGGCAAATTATTGCTTTGGTAACTGAACTATTCATCTTTAAGTATGATAATGGTAATTTTCTTGCTTATATTCTCATAGTAATGATTTTTTTCTGTATATGCTTAGATGCCCTCTCTAGTTTTCTACCACTACCTCTACTCTAATACATAGATGCATACATAAATATGTATATATTTGTATATACCAGGTTTATAATATGTTTATTTATATCAGGGACTCCTTTGCTAGTCTGGTCTATAGATTCCTACTTGTAAAAAATAAGAATGAAATAAAATACACTTAATTACTAAGGGAATCCATTTTACTGAAATAGAGTAATTGACATGTTAAAAGTTACAAGTCAATGGTCCTCTTAAATTCTATTAATGGATTCCAGGTTAAGAACTATTTATTTAGTTAAATTTCCACAAACAATTTTTAGGATTGAACTTTATCAACATCTAAGTTACATCAAAGATAGAAAGTCTATATTTTTAATTGAATTCCTCCCTTCTTTCATTATATTCTATATTCAAAAAGTCTCAAGTGGCTAAAGACTAAAGACTAAAGTCATAGATGACCAGCCCATCTGTATCATTTAAAGGAATTTCATAATGAGAGTCCCTACTCTAATCAACAAGGGGCTGTAGCTAGTAATAATAATAGAAGGAGGAGCTAGCCCTAGAGATGAAGGTATGGGCCGGTACCAGGGCTGGGCTTGAAACTGAATATAAATGAATCAAGAGTCCAGCACCCAGGCTAGCAGAGAGATAGGAGAAACTCTTTTGCTGGGCACCAATCTCCTTTAAGATGAATATTCTACAGCCCCTATCCTGATGAGGAAGTGACTTCCTATTGGTGTATATATAAGTTTGACAGGAAGATAGTATGACACTTTCTGTCCAACAGTAATGAAGTTTTATTGCTTCAGCTCTTCAGAATCTTCAGGTGGCTTTCCCTACTTGGCCTTAGATGGGGTAAGCAATAACCACAAAATTTTAGATTAAATCTAAGGGGTTTATTGATAAATGGAGTATAGGTGATAAGGTATTGGAAAGAGGGTTAGGTGAAACTAAGAACTAAGGACAGATGAGTTTTCAGACATAAGATCCTGTAAGGTCTTTCCTAAAGCTCCCCTGCTGACCCTGGGTGGACAGCCCTGGGTCAGAGTGATGAGGTCTCTTAGGTAATAATTAAATTATTCTTAGGCTAAAGGTTGGTTTGGTTTGCCAGATGTGATGTTAGTATTGTCCTGCAGAATTGGTTTGATCCTATTCTAACCTAAATCTACCCATGATCCCACCTCCCTGGATCCCAAAGAGGTATAAGGGCAAAGTGAGAAGTCAAGTAGTCAGGGTCTGCCAGTTCTTTTTATAGCCTGGGTTCCAACTGCCATGTAGCACCAGCCACCTGACTCATGCCAGGTTCCACAGTCTAACTAGGGCAAACTGCCAAGTTGCCCCATGCAAATATGGCAGTATGATTTTCCATATTACAACTACCTGGCTCACCAAACTGTAATTATTACTAGCAGTAGCTAGTAATAATATCATTAATTAACATCATTTAATGGAATTTCATAATGAGAGTCCCTATTCTGATGAAATTATGGATTCAGATGTCTTTCCCTCTAAGGATCCTTAACACAATGGTAAATGATAAAATTCATCTTTGTTTTATAGTAAGTGATGTGGCAATATTTATGTACCCTCTATTTTTTACATTGTTGTGTAATAATTCTATTGTCTCATCTTCCCAAGAAACTTCATTTAGGTTCTTGAGAGATTTTTTTTTTTAATTTGGAAAGATTTTTAGTTCTGGACCAGCAACTGACTGTAAGATCCATGATCCAGTCTGGGTAAATTATAAAAGACTTTTGTCAGAAGTTAGACCAAACAATTTAATTTTGTTGCAAAGTACTGAGTATTATTCTAGCTCTCCTTCAATCTCAGTTATTATTCCAATTGTCTTCTTTAAATTCAGGTAATAACATGAATGGGTCCCTTTAACACTGTTCACGCCTAAAAGTATTCCCTGATCAATGGTCCAAGGAAATGATATCACAGCAGGTTCCATTATTTAAGACTATTTCTATTATCCAGACTACTAAAATTTCACAATTCCTTGATTTTATTTTAAAAAAAGGTTGTAGTACTGGATATCATTAGCATAATGTTAAGAGAGGACAATACTGAAAGCTGTAAGGTATTTAGAGATAGAATTGCTTTTAGGCATTATCACTCATGGTCACAGAAATAATTGTAAAATAATAACCATTTCATTGACATCATTTATTTATAAATGATAGCTTCCTAAATATTCAAAGGTTTTGGACTTGAAAGAGATGATCTCTTGGCTAATACTGTGACCACTCTCAAAATAAGAACATTTACAATATGTAAAAAATTCAAAGGACAAAAATGTGGATAGTATCATGGTATTTGTAGGTTACATATAGCAAACATATGCTATTCTAAGACTTAATGCAGCGCTGGTTTCATGAAGATATTTTTCTTTTCCTATTTTTCCATCCCACATAATATTCATGAAGAGCTTTACATTTATCGATTTGTATGCTACCTTATTCTCCCTTTTTGCTATAAAAGTGCCATGAATGATAGTGCTAGAGAAATATTGCAGGCTACATATGCGTGGGCATACTCATACTATTCTCTAAAAAATGTTGTTCCCCAAGGCTAGGTCTTTTTTCCTGACTCACTATTTTTCATTGTGTTCTACAGAGAAGTAAAATACAGGTATGTGAGCATACATTTTTTTCCACATCATTTCTGACCATGTTAGTAACAGTGAACAGTTCTGTGAGCACAAGCTTTAATTTTCAATTATCCTAAGCTATATTCTTTTATAAAAAGGCCATTGTTTTGCATAAATATTCTCCTAGTTGCATTCTCTACTCTATCCATCAGGGAATACTAACCTCAGAAGGATCAAAATGCAAAGGGATAACGAGACACAGTAGGTATGGGTACATGGATAATTATTTTTACATCAATTCAATTCAAAAAGCATTTATTAAGTACATACTAGATGTAAGACAATTAGCTAAGTCCTGGAGAAATAAAAGATATTATTAGCAAGAATATGTATTAGTGGGTCAGGAGGTGGAAAGATCAAGGAGGAAAAGTAGCAGAGGGATATCCTATATGACACATGAAACGTTAAAAGAACTAAAATAAAGCTTCCAGAGCACTGAATATACTATTAAGAGGATGGTTGTGGGAGGACATGTTCAAGACTAATGGTAAAAAGGTATAAATAGGTTTAATGTATAAAGGATTAAGGAGTAAAATAATGAGATCAAACTAAGTATCAAAGTAAGATTATTTCCCTCTTTCTCTATCTTTCCCCAATAATAACCCAGATATTATAATGTTAAATTCTGATTCTGACATACCAAAATTTTCTCTTCCTACTATATTTCTTCAACTACTATCCACTTTAGGGCTAGGCAGAAATAGTCAGGCCCAGTATTTCATTTCAAAAAGAAACTTTTACAAAGAATAAATTTTATTAGTTGAATCATCAGGTTTTTTTTTTTATTGACATCCTTGAATGCAATTAAATAAATGAACTAATAGAGGATGTCCTACATTGTGAAAAAACTTGTTATTTAAATAAACAGTGAAAGGATCAGGGATGTTTATCCTGGAAACAATTATTTAACATTATACCAGGCTTCAAGTATTTGAAAGTTTATAATGGGTTGAACTTCTTGGCTCTATTAGAAAGAGCTAGGACTTTTGATTTAACATAAGGAAATACTTCCAAGAATTATAATTGTTTAAAAGCATAATATATTGCTTTAAGGATTATTAGAGGTCTTCAAGTCACTTCCCAGGAATGTTGTCAAGATTTTTCAAGCTTTAGGTAGGATGACATCTGGACCATGTGGCCTTGTACCACTGAATTTCAATAATTTTTTATGATCTTCTGATGGAAATGAAACATAAGCCCTGGTTTTTAAAAAGTTTTAATCCTATTATCTTTAAGACATTACTATTATGTTAGCTAATCAATCATTTGTTTCTTATGCTTAAGGCAACCATTGGTGTAGTATATATGTTAATGTTCAAGAAAACTGCCAGTTTGATCAATGTCAATTTACATCAGAGTAAATTTCTCTGGGACTACAGAGGTAAAGTATGTATATGCCTAGTCTGTGAAACTTAATAATAGAGATGGGGCTAGGGACTCTATTTGTGATTTTTTTTTTCTTTTTTTTTTTTTTTTTTTTTTTCAGGTGTCAACTTTTTTTTTTTTTTTTACATTTATTAATATTCATTTTTATCATGACATGATTCATGCTCCTCCTTTCCCCTTCAACCCCCCCCACACCCCCCCTACCCATGCGCATTTCCACTAGTTTTGTCATGTGTCCTTGATCAAGACCAATTTCCAAATTGTTGGTAGTTGCATTGGTGTGGTAGTTTCGAGTCTACACCCTCAATCATGTCCACCCCGACCCATGCGTTCATGCAGTTGTTTTTCCTATATGTTTCCTCTCCTGCAGTCCCTCCTCTGAATGTGGGTAGCATCTTTACCATAAATCCCTCAGAATTGTCCTGGGTCATTGCATTGCTGCTGGTTCAGAGGTCCATTACATTCGATTTTACCACAGAATGTCAGTCTCTCTGTATAGAGTTCTTCTGGCTCTGCTCCTTTCGCTCTGCATCAGTTCCCGGAGGTCTCTCCAGTTCGCCTGGAACTTCTCCAGTTTATTATTCCTTTTAGCACAATAGTATTCCATCACCCGCATATACCACAGTTTGTTCAGCCATTCCCCAATTGAAGGACATACCCTCCTTTTCCAATTTGTTGCCACCACAAAAAGCGCAGCTATGAATATTTTCGTACAAGTCTGTTTATCTATGATCTCTTTGGGGTACAAACCCAGCAATGGTATGGCTGGATCAAAGGGCAGGCAGTCTTTTATAGCCCTTTGAGCGTGATTCCATATTGCCAGCCAGAATGGCTGGATCAGTTCACAACTCCACCAGCAATGCATTAATGTCCCAATTTTGCCACATCCCCTCCAGCATTCATTACTCTCCCCTTCTTTCATTTTAGCCAATCTGCTAGGTGTGAGGTGATACCTCAGAGTTGTTTTGATTTGCATTTCTCTGATTATTAGAGATTTGGAACACTTTCTCATGTGCTTATTAATACTTTTGATTTCTTTTCCTGAAAATTGCCTATTCATGTCTCTTGCCCATTTATCAATTGGGG
>NC_058135.1:90410375-90442674 GCF_016433145.1 Gracilinanus agilis
ATTCCACGTACCTTCCACGCTGTGCCCTGTTGTGGGGTTCCTCCGTTCATCTGGACTTGTTTTTATGTCCCCTTGAGGAGTTTTTTATGTTTCGGTCAGGAGAGGTTAAGAGCTGCTTCTTACTCTGCCGCCATCTTAACCCGGAACCTCTATTTGTGATTTTATTGGTAATTAGACATCTTGAGTGAAGAAATTTCCTCTATCAAAAGATCAAGTGAATTGCCTAAAGTGGCACATCCAGCAGAAATCAGAAGCAGAACTTGAACAGAAGTCTTTCTTCCTGGATTTGAAGCCAGCTCTTTATCTACTATATCCCACTGCCTCCGTCTATTATGAATTTCCCATGATGACAGGCTAAAATAAGATATTATGTGTGTTTTAGGTCTGTTTAAATAGGACACATAATCGGATACTTTTCTATGGCTATTCTATGAAGTTTGAATTTTAAGTTAAGGATAATGAGGACGAGGTTAAGTGGCAGTATTTGGTTGTGAATTTGGTAGCCATATGGAGTCATTTAGAGTGAATGGAGAGTAATTGCTAAAACTGACTAAATATAAACTATAACATTTAACGAACATGATATCCCTATTTAGGATGAGTTAAATGGCTCAGTAGAAAGAGCATTAGGAATGTCTTCAGGAAGACCTGAGTTCAAATCCAACCTCAGACATTTACCAGTTGTGGGACACTGGGCTAGTTGCTTAATATCTGTTTACTTTAATCAAATGGAGAATGAATTGCAAACCACTCTCAGTATCATAGCCAATAAAATCATATGTACAGTATAGTCTATAGGGTCATGAAGAGTTGTACATGACTGAATAGTAAAGCCACACTTTGCATTGGTGATTTTTGTAGTGTGAAGAAACAAATAAACCTTACATATTCTGTTGAAGAATAAGTAGATTTATTTGTTAAATAACTATATAGGGAAGGTTAAGATAAACATAGATTATCCAAAAGATTTGAACTTAGGGACAGATAGAACAAGAGAACAACAGTATTGACTTCCAAATGTGATGTGATCTCCTAAAAGCCAAGCAAGGAAGGGTCTGGAGCATTCAATTATATCCTTTTCAATATTAATGTGGATGAGTCAGAAGATTTTATTTAGAAATATATGAAAATATGTAAATAGGAAGAGACAATTAGAAGTAAGAAACAAAATGAATAAATCTGAACAACCTGAAGAAGAGATCAGTGGTAGAAATAGATTTGGGATATACACACACATATGAAATATAATTAAGATCTCCCAGTTAAATAAGTATATACACATGTACTACACCACCTCTTACCCATACACACACATGTTCAACACATACGCATGCATTCAATACAAGCACATGCATTCAAATGAAGCTGTGATCTGATCAATTTACATACACTCTAATGAAGCAGAACATAATACATTAATTCCTTCCCATCTTGTGTAACTCCTATCCATGACCTTCTTTAAGATCACCAAAAGGAGGCCATTATTTTTTACATGATTTAAAGATGATGCCAGTGTTTTGTTACAGTTGCTAAATTCTTATCCTTCTTGTCACTTAACAAGATCAATTTCTCTTCTTATATTTTTGATGTAATGTATGTGATAATGATATGTAATTCCAATTCTTTGACATTTATTTGTTACATGTTGCTCATGCCCACTATACATATCACAATTGCTTTTGTGTCATACTTGTTTTACTTGCTTTGTAACTATTGTGTTTCATGACTCACAGTGTGTGTATGTGTGTGTGTGCACATACACACACTTTTAAGCTACTAGTTTAAAAGCATTCAAAGATTTCTGGACCACCAAATCAAACTTATTTTCAGGAAATTATTGCTTTTACAGTCATTTTACCATCTTCTGACCCCTTTCCACACACATACTTATATTTAAAGTACTGGCCATTTCATGAGGATTGATATATTTTGAGGTCAATTCGGGTCACAACTCTATGCTTTAGTAAACTATGAGTCACTGTGGGTAAAATTAAAAGACATCACATGGAGTTGATTTTGTATTGAGGGGCTTTTCTGATCATTTTTAAATTAGTGTCAGATGACAATCACACATGAAGCCCATTGCCAACCAGAGCTTTGTTTAAATACTTTCTGGCTTGAAGAACCTACCAAGTTTGCACACTACTTATATATTAATTAAGAATCTGAGTGACTATAAATTCCTAAAGACTATATAAGTAGATATTGGATTAGGATGTAGGATGACTTGTGTATGTTTGTGTGTGTGTGTGTGTGTATGCATTTGTATTCATACAAATACACTTTCAGATGTTTAAAGACTATAATCTGATGGCAAGATATATTTGTATATGTACATGTAATATTCCACCAGCAAAAGGCATAACCTTTCATTGATATTTTATCTACATGGTGACAAGCATCTAGATAAATAGTAAAATATTCAGCCATAGGAATGTTTCCTAACATCAAAGAGATTGAAATCATGTGTAGATAAAATATATCTAGAACATTTGAAGACAATTACAGCTCTGGAAACCATTTACCCATTTGAATTATTCCAGGTATGGATGAATCATTAAAGTATTAATGATGTATTCAAAAGCTGACTCTGATGAGCAAGGTGTCCATAGACCAGCCTTATGAATATATTTCTGATATTTCTCATGATTGATTTCTGGATCCTTGAATTGAATTGGGGCTCAAATTTTGTGGAATTCAAACCTCTCCCTATGTCTTCAGTCTGGAAGGCTGGCATGTGATTTCTTTTTTTTTATTCTTTTTTTTAAACCTTTAACTTCTGTGTATTGGCTTCTAGGTGAAAGAGTGGTAAGGGTGGGCAATGGGAGTCAAGTGACTTGCCCAGGGTCACACAGCTGGGATATGTCTGAGACCAGATTTGAACCTAGGACCTCCTATCTCTAGGCCTGACTCTCAATCCACTGAGCTACCCAGCTGCCCTGGCATGCAATTTCTATAGCTTCTTTGCAACGGCAAAGACACTCACTCAGCATTTGTGTGAAAGGGCTCCAGTATTATAGAGGAAGCAGGACTTCCAATTGAGCTTCTGGTCTGGGAATGGCTGGGCCGATGTGTTGGGTTCCTTCCTTTTGTCTTGTTGTTGATTGCCAATATGATACTAATGTCTCTATCACACCACTTGTTTGATTGATATTCCCACATCTTCCATTCCTAGAAACCTCAATAAAAATCAGCAGTTCACCTGTCAGACTCTCTCTCCCTGACCATTGGAGGAGGAGGAGCTGACAAGCTGGAAGTGATACTGATGACTCCTGTGTCTCTGTGTCTATTTTCTCTCTTTATGTCCTTCCTATCTTAATCTTTAACCCTTCCACCCATATTTCCCCATTTTCTGGTTTCCCTTTCAGGTGTTCAAACCAAATGCAAGAATAACTTGTAGCTGCAGGTTGGCTACATCCTTGCTTGACAATGTTATTCAATTTCTGTCTCACTACTGTGGAATACACTTGGCAATATGGCCATATTTAATTAGCCTACAATAATGTTGCACACATTTATTTTACAAGAAAAGTGCCATTGCTAAGCACGTAATATTCTATTCCAAGAGAATATGATGTGAAAGGTAATTCATATCTGCATGAAAGCAATAATACATGGGCTGAGATGACATAGTCATAAACATCACAAAAGGTCTAAAAATAGCATTTGCCCCTTCGAATCTATACTGGTACAAGCTTTCTGTGGAAAGAAGAGGTTGAAGCCAATTGATCTCTTCAGTCACAGCTATAAACAGAGACAGGAATAATCATTAATAGTCTCAAAAAAAGGATTACGCATCAGAGCAGCTAAATGAAATTGTATAAAAATGATTAGCCAATATTATTTTTAAGTTATTGTGATTATTATAATAATTTATTGCTGACTAACCCATTGCCCATTAAAACTTGCAAAGATCTTTACTATATACTTTCTCACTTGTCTTTCCCAATAATTTTGTGATCAACATTCTATAGATAGTAGTTTTATAGAAAGAGGAATAGAGTTTCAGAAATGTTCAGGGGCTTGTTCATGATGATATATCTGGTAAATATCATAGAGAGGTGCCAATCAAGGTCTCTTTTTTACCTCATCTCCAGCATTTTTCTCTATAAGGAGTTTGGAAAGATTGTTGAAATTAGAATCAGAAGTCCTGAGTTTGACTTGTGGCTATGCTACTTGCTTCCTGTATGATCTGTGTGACACAGACAAGGCTCCATGAGATATGACAATTAGGAAGCATTTTCATATAACAACAATGGGGTATAGTTTCTACTGCCTCAACATTTCTTGATCTTATATTCAAAGATGAGAGTTTCATTTCTCTGAGTTACAAGGACCATGAAATGTGACAGATCTCTTAAGCTAGTGTAAACCTTCATTTGAACTTATCAAATTGGGAGGAAAAAATAACCGAAAGGTAAAGTGTTTTTAAAGATTCAGATATATTAAATGTCAGGGAAGATGGAGTAAAATGATTCATATGTCAGATGAAAGTATTTCAGAGCCAAAATGGATGTAATATATTTAAAGCGCCAATTCAAGATTGTCTAGGGATCGAGGGATTGTATATTACCTTTTATTAAAGATGTCTATAGACTAATCATAAATGAGCCTGGTAAAAGGAATTCCTGCCCCTTGAATCATAACTGATAAAGTCTGTAAGTCACTCTTTGAAATCATAATATAATGGGAACCATGCCCAAAGGAGTGTAAGACTGTCATAATATGACACAGCAATACCACTACTAGGTACATAACCCAAAGAGTTCAAAGATAAGAGAAAAGAACATAAGTATATAAAGATACTTATATAAGTTCTTTTTGTGATAGCAAAAAACTGGAAACTGAACGGATGTCTATCAGTTGGAGGATGGCTGAACAAATTATGTATATGTTTGAAATGGAGAACTATTGCAACATAAGAAATGATAAACAAGATGATCACATAAAACTTGGAAAATCTGATATGAAGTGATTATAAATTGAAGTGAGTGGACAGAAATAAGGTATGTTGATTACCTATGAATAACAACTATTATCAACAATGCAAGGATCCAGGAAAACTCCAAAGGACTCATGACAAATAAGGCTTTCCACTGCTATAGAAGGAATTGACAGAGTTTGATTGCAGATGGAAGCATGCCATTCTCATTGTTTCTTACGTGAATTTTTTTCAAGTGTAAGTGATATGAATCTTCTTTTGCAACATAATGAATAAGGAAATATGTATTGTATAATAACATACGTACAACCATATTATATTACATGTCACATGGGGAAGGGAGAAGTTTGGGAGGTTAAAAGAGACCAAGGATTGCAAAATGTCAGAAAATAATTCTTGAAAACCATGCCAACATGTAATCTGGGGGAAAAACATTTTAAAAAATATAAAGTGCTATAGCATAAAGAGGAAAGTGGATTTATCATCAAAGAATCTGATCTTAATTTTACCTCCCCCTTTTCCTACCTGTGTGCCTCTAGCCAAATTATTTCCTATCTATGGGTGTTAGTTTCTTCATTTATTCCAAAATGGTGATAAGAAATATCAGGGTATTTTTGTTTTCTGTTTTTTAAATTTATTTATTTATTTGATTTTGAATATTTTTCCATGGTTACATGAATCATGTTCTTTCCCTCCCCTCCTCAAACCCATCCCTTAGCCAATAAGAAATTCCCCTGGGTTTTATATGTGTCATTGATCAAGACCTATTTCCATATTATTAATATTTGCACTAGATTGAACATTTAGAGTATGTATCCCCAATCATATCCCCATCGAACCATGTGATGAAGCAATTGTTTTTTCTTCTGTCTTTCTAATCCCACAGTTCTTTCTCTGAATATAGATAGTGTTCTTTCTCAGAAGTCCCTCAGAATTGTCCAGGATTGCTGCTAATAGAGAAGTCTATTATATTCTATTGTGCCACATTGTATTCATCTCTGTGTATAATGTTCTCCTGGTTCTGCTCCTTACACTCTGCATCAATTCCTGGAGGTTGTTCCAGTTCATATGGAATTCCTCTAGTTCTTTTTTCCTTTTAGCACAATAGTCTTCCATCACCAACAGATACCACAATTTGTTCAGCCATTTCCCAAATGAAGGTCATCCCCTTATTTTCCAATTTTTTGCCACTACAAAGAGGGAGGCTATAAATATTTTTACCAGTCTTTTTCCTTATCATCTCTTTGGGGTATAGACCCAGCAGTGGTGTGAGTGGACCAAAGTGCAGGCAGTCTTTAACACCCTTTGGGCATAGTTCCAAATTACCTTCCAGAATGGTTGTATCAATTCACAACTCCACCAGCAATGCATTAATATCACAATTTTGCCATATCCCCTCCAATATTTATTACTTTCCTTTGCTGTGATGTTAACTATCTGTTACATGTGAGGTGGTACCTCAGAGTTGTTTTGCTTTTCATCTCTCTAATGATAAGAGATTTAGAACACATTTTCATGTGCTTATTGAGAGTTTTGATTTCTTTATCTGAAAATTGCCTATTCATGTTCCTTTCCCATTTATCAATTGGGGAATGGCTTGTTTTTTTGTATAATCAATTTAGCTCCTTATAAATTTGAGTAATTAGACCTTTGTCAGAGGTTTTTGTTTTAAAGATTTTTCTATCAATTTGTTGCTCCCTTCTAATTTTGGTTGTATTGGTTTTTTTGTACAACACCATTTTAATTTAATGTAATCAAAATTATTCATTTTATAATTTGTATTCTTCTCTATATCTTGCTTGATTTTAAAAATCTTTCCTTTCCCAGAGATCAGACAAGTCTACTATTCTGTGTTCACTTAATTTACTTATAGTTTCCTTCTTTATATTCAAGTCATTCACTCATTCTGAATTTATCATGGTATAGGGTGTGAGATGTTGATTTAAACCTAATCTCTCCCATATTGTTTTCAAATTTTCCCAGCAGTTTTTGTCAAATAGTGGGGTTTTGTCCCCAAAGCTGGGATCTTTGGGTTTATGGTACACTATCTTCCTGAGGTCATTTGCCCCAAGTCTATTACACTGATCCTAGCCCATTTCTTAGCCAATATCATATTGTTTGTATGACCACTGCTTTATACTACAGTTTAAGATCTAGCACTGCTGGGGGTTCCGATCTTTCAATTTTTTCATTATTTCCCTTGATATTCTTGATCTTTTGTTCTTCCAAATGAGCTTTATTACATATTTTTTTCTAATTGAGTAAAAAAATTCTTGGTAGTTTGATAGGTAAGACATTGAATAAGCAAATTAATTTAGGCAGGATTGCCATTTTTATTATGTTACCTCATCCTACCCATGAACAATTGATGGTCTTCAATTTCAATTATTTAGATCTAGTTTTAATTGTTTGGAAAGTGTTTTGTAGTTGTGTTCATATATTCCTGTGTTTGTCTTGGCAAATAGATTCCTAAATATTTTATATTATCTAGGGTGATTTTAAATGGAATTTCTCTTTCTAACTTTTGCTGCTGAATTGTGTTGGAAGTATATGGAAATGCTGATGATTTATGTGGGTTTATTTTGTATCTTGCAACTTTGCTAAAGTTGTTAATTATTTCCACTAGCTTTTTAGTTAATTCTTTAGGATTCTGTAAGTAGACCATCATATCATCTACAAAGAAAAATAGTTTAGTCTCCTCACTGCCTATTTTAATACCTTCAATTTATTTTTCTTCTCTGATTACTACAGCTGGTGTTTCTGGTACAATATTAAATAATAGAGGTGATAATCAGCATCCTTGTTTCACTCCTGATCATACTGGAAAAGCTTCTAATTTATTCCCATTGCAGATGATGCTTGCTGATAGTTTTATGTACTGTTTATAATTTTTAGGAAAGGCCCTTCTATTCCTCTATTTTCTAGTGTTTTCAATAGGAATGAATATATTTTGTCAGAGGCTTTTACTGCATCTCTTGAGATAACCATATGATTTCTGTTGGTTTGGTTGCTGATATGGTAAATTATTTGGTTCCTAGTGAATAATCCTCACAATCACTTGCCTTAGATTTTTTGCCAGTATTCTATTTAAGATTTTTTGCATCTGTGTTCATTAAAGAGATTGGTCTATTATTTTCTTTTTCTGTTTTTGATATGCCTGGCTTTAGAATCAGTACCATATTCATTTCATAAAAGGAATTTGGTAGAACTCCTTCTTTGCTTATTTGTTTAATAGTTTGCATAGTATTGGGGTTAGTTGTCCTTTAAATGTTTGATAGAATTCACTCATGAATCCTTTTGGACTTGGGGATTTTTTCTTAGGGAGTTCTTTAATGGCTTGTTAAGTTTCTTTTTTCTTGATATGGGATTATTTAGGTATTTTATTTCTTCTGTTAATTTAGGCAATTTAATTTTTTTGTAAATAATCATCCATATCACCTAGATTGTCATATTTCTTGCCATATAATTGAGCAAAATAGTTTTTGATGATTCAATTTGCATGCCCAATTCATTGACCTCTTCCCTCCCTGATTTGTTAATACATGCACTCAGGGATATAAATTTTCCCCTAAGTACTGCTTTGGCTCTGTCCCATAGATTATGATGTGATCTTTCCTCATACTCATTCTCTTCAATGAGATTATTGTTTTCATGATTTGTTCTTTAACCAATTAATTTTGGAGAATGATATTATTTAATTACCAATTGATTTTTGATTTGACTCTCCATGTACCCTTAGTAATTATTTTTATTGCACTATGATCTGAATAGTTTGTATTAATTATTTCTGCTCTTTTGCATTTGTTTGCCACATTTTTATGCCCTAGTACATGGTCAATTTTTGCAAAGGTATCATTGGCTACTGAAAAAAAGGTGTATCACTTTTTGACCCTATTTATTTTTATCTATCTATCTATCTATATATATATGCATATATATATATTAATTGTAATTTTTCTAAGATTTCATTTGCTTCTCTTACTTGTTTCTTATTTACATTTGGCTTGATTTATCTAAATCTGATAGTGGAAGTTTCATGTCTCCCAATAGTATAGTTTTACTATCTGTTTCCTCCTTAAGTTCCAATAGTTTCTCCTTTAAATATTTGGATGCTTTACCATTTGTTCCATACATGTTGAGTATTCCTATTCCCTCATTGTCTTTATTGCCTTTTATCAGGATGTAATTACATTCCCTATCTCTTTTAATCAGATCTATTTTTACTTTGGCTTCTACAGATGTCATGATTTTGAATCCTGTCTTCTTTTTCTCAGTTGATGCCCAATAGATTTTGCTCCAGCCTCTCACCTTTACCCTGTGTGTATTTGCCTACCTCATGTGTGTTTATTATAGAATATAACTAATATATGGTAGGATTTTGGTTTCTAATCCACTCTGCTAATTGCTTCCATTTTATGGGTGAATTCTTTCCATTCAAATTCAGAGTTATGATTACCATAACTCTGTATTTCTCATAATTTTTACTTCCTCTCCTAGTCCTGCCCTATTTTCTTTCACTATTGGCTTCTACATCAGTGTTTTGCTTTTTAATCAGTCCCCCCTAATACCCAAATTTATTTAACTTCCCTTTCAACCCCTCCCTTCTAATTCCCTTCTTGTTTTTCTTTAGGGTCTATTAAATTCCCTCCTTGCTCTCTTTCCCTCCCCTTTGGTACTCTCCACCCCACTCCTCCCTGTTGGTTTTTCCCTCTCAACTTCACAGTAGGGTAAGATAGAATTTGATACCCTAATGCAGTGGTGTGCAAACTTTTTAAAGAGGGGGACAAAGGAAAGGAAATGCTCATCTGTCAGTCTGTTTCTAAGGCAACTCTTTTGAAGTTTTATTGTATTGTATCCTACTCATTGTATTCGTCAGATTAAGAATAATGTTGCGTAGCCAGATAGAACATTTCAGGGAGCCTCATTTGGCCTGTGGGCCATAGTTTTCCCATCACTGTCCTAATGGGTGTAGATATTCTTCCCTCTCAGAGTTCATTCCACTGAGAGTAAGGTGTCAGTATTACCTATTATCACTTCTTTCCTCTTCTTCTTGTAATAGTATTCTTCTCCTTCCCCCCCAACCCCTTATGCCTCTTCATGTAGTATTATTTATCTTATTTTTCTAATTCCTTCAAATTGTTCTTGGTGCCATCTTCTATTTCCCCCCTTTCTTTTGTATATATAATCTTTAAACATTTAGTACCCCAACCACTACTTATGAATAATTCTTCTAACTACTATCATAGTTAATGCACTTTTTGAGAGTTAAAATATCATTTTTCCACATAGGAATATAAGCAATTTAACCTTACTGAAGCCCTAAAATTTTTTCTCCCCATTTCTTGTTTACCTTTTCCTGTTTCTCTTGAATTTTGTATTTGGACATCAAATTTTCCATTTAGTTCTGGTTTTCTTTAAAAATACTTAGAAATCTTCTATTTTATTAAATCCCCATATTTTCACTGAAAATATATAGCCAGTTTTGATGGGCAGGTGATTCTTGTTTGTAGACCCAATTCTCTTGCCTTTCTGAAGATCATATTCCAAGCCTTAAGGTACTTTAGTGTAGAGGCTGCCAGAAACCATGTAACCCTGATTGATGTTCCTTGATATCTGAATTGTTTCTTTTTGGCTTTTTGCAATAATTTTTCTTTAGCTTGAAACTTCAAGAATTTGGCAATTATATTCCTTGTGGTTGGCATTAAAGTAGAGGGTAACCTTTGGACTCTTGCAGTGTCTGTTTTGCCCTATTATTCAAGAATAACAGGGAAGTTTTCTTGAGCAATTTCTTGTAGTATGATGTCAAGATTTCTGTTTATTTCCAAATTTTCAGGTAGACCTATGATTCTCATATTGTCTCCCCTTGACCGGTTTTCCAAGTCTGTCATCTTCTCAATGAGATATTTCATATTTTCTTCTAATTCATCATTCTTTTCACTTTGCTTTATTAATTCTTGCTCTCTTATGAGATCATTAGCTTCTGCTTGCCCAATTCTTGCTTTTAAAGACTGGTTTTCAACTATGATCTTTTGATTTCACTTTTAAGTTTGGTCTAGTGTGCTTTTCATGGCTTCCAGCAGGTTGTTTCTGGTCTTCCATTTGCTTATCATTTCATTTGATTTTGGGGCTTCTTTTTCCAAGTGAGAGATTCTGTCTTTTAAACTGTTATTTTCTTTTTGGACTATTTCCCACATTTCTTACCAAGTATTTTTTCTATCCTTCTCACTTGTTAAATAATCCGAAATCTGAAGTCCTCAAGAACTTGAGACCAATTTACATTGTTTTGGAAAGTTTGAATATGTTTGCTTGTTTGTCATTCTCTGCTGACTTCTCTATAGTCTGTGGGGATTTTTTGTAGAAATTATCCAGTGTTAAGGTTCTTTTCTTATTTTTTGGTAGTTGCAGATTGTAGTTACTGTGTGTTGGTGAGGAGGGTAGGCAGGTCTTTGTATGGAGCTAAAGAATGGTTTTTGCTCTGAGGGCACTTTTCAGTCTCTGCCATGTCTGCTCTGTGAAGCCCCTTTATGCCCTATCTCTAAGCCCAACCTTTCCATTCCTCAGCTTCCTGGGGTCCCAAATCTTGCTGCTCTCTTGGGTAAATCTGTGGTGTCCTCAGCCAACCCCCAAGAACCTAGAGATTGTCCTGTGCTTGCTCTGACTTTAGCTGGCTCACTCCAACTCTGGCACCATAGGTGGTGTGGGAGAGGGGTGATCAGCTCACACTTTGCTAGGAGTAATTTTCCTTCTTATAGTGTGGAAATGCCCAAACCCAGCCTACCTTCAAGGCTCCACCCTACAGAAGAGCATTTTCACTCATTTGATTTTGTTTTTTGTCCTTTTGATGTGCTTTATATTGGTAGGTGGTAAGGAGAGGAAACCCCTTGCTTCTACACTGTGGCCATCTTAGCCTGGAGGTCTCCTATATGGCAGTTTAATTTTCTTTTCTCAGGCTAAGGCTTCATTTTGATATACATAATTAAAAAAAATATATAGTAATGTCAGTTAAAACAGGAAATATCAATGTGGCCAAAAAACCTTAAAGATGAAAACTATATAATGGATAAATTTATTTTGATTACACCAACATTTAGGTACATACTATATAAAGTAAGCTAGTTATGGAGGTCATGATAGTGTAATAGTTAAAAGGTCATCAAATTCTAATAATTAAAATTAAACTATCAGACTGTTAGTAGCTTTATAGTAAAGAGAGGGAAATGTAAGGCAGAGGCAGAGAACAGTTTAATTAAATACCGTAATTGCCATTCTAATGGAATGAGTCTCATCACCAACAAAGGCTCCTTCAGGTCCAATCTCCAGTCAGAAATCCATAAGAATCTCTTCAGCAAGAGTCACAAGCACAAACCTCTTGTCTTGTGATCAAACCTCTTGTCATACCTTTATAAGCTGTTTTCTCCACCTACTAGCTCTCCCACATCACATCTCAGGAACCAATCATAGTTCCTTAATTTGCTTGGCACCATGCAGGGAGGCAGTGCCTATGGGATCAATTTCCTGTCTCTGAGGGTGTGTCTGTACTTGCACATTAATGGAAAGGATCTTCAATTCCTGACTGATTACATCAAAGGTCATTGATTAATTACATCAAAGAAAACAAATGGAGAGTAATTCCCTTCTCACAATAGTTAAATAAAATAGTCAAGGAGCTTACTGAGGAGTAGTGGAGCATAATATATATGAAGAAATAAGTAAATACAAATTAACAAGAGTAATATATTTATGCCTCCTAGAAATATGAATTAGGAAAGATTTAATACAATTGGCACCAAAACTGTGCCTTAAAAAATACAAGGATTCAGAAGAAATTAGATTGGAGTCCATTCCAGGGATTACAGGATGGTTTCTATAGCAGAGGAAAGGCAAAAGATAGAATGCTAAGTTCAGAGAACAACTCTAGGTCCATTTGACACAATGAGAAGTGTATCAAAAAGGAAACATTAAATGAAGATGGAAAGCTAGGTTATTGTCATATATTGATGGGCACATATGGAATACCAGTCTAATAAGTTTGTGCTTTAAGACAATAGGATGCCACAAAAGTTTTTGAGCAAAGTATTTGATTACTCTTTTAAATTATGGAGATGATTTGAACATCCATGTGAATAATTCACTGAAAAGTGGGAAAATCTGAAAAAGGGTGCTCAAGTAGGTCATTTTACAAGGGGCTATAATGTAATGTAATAATGTAATAATGACAGAGTGATGGTACAGAATGTGGTGAGAGAAGGGTAGTAAATGAGAAACATGGAAAAGGGAGTAATAGAGGGCTTGATAAGGAATTAAACTGAGTATGAGGTAGAATCAAAGATCATTCTGAACTTACAAATTTGGAAGGATAAAAAGAAGGTGGAGCCATCAATAAAAACGAGAAAAATTAGACACAGAGGTTTAAGAAAGAAGATGGAGATTTATTTTAAACATGTTGAGTTTGGGGTGCCAAATGGAAACAACTAATGTCATATTTTATAGAGTGTTTTAAATTTTCCATAGTGTTTTGCATATATGAATACTTAACACAATCATGTGAAGGAGATATTATAATCATCCCTTTTCTTGTATGAAGAAATTGAGACCCCAAAAGGCAAAATGACTTGTCCAAGGTCATGTAGCTGATAAATGTCTGGGGTAGGATTCAAAGTCAAGTCTTTTTACCTCAAAGTTCCACCCTCTATCTACTGTACCACCTAAGCTGCTATTTCTTGGTATAGGTTGTTAGCTGGTAGATGGTAATGTAGAAGTGGAATGTAGAGAGAGATTAAGGTTATATATATATATGTATTTATAAGTTTTACACATAATGATAAGAACTAAATTTCTGAGAGTTATTGAAATTACCAATAAAAAATAAAGAGAAGAACTGAAATGATCTAGGGCAGAGTTTTGATTGGATCACATGTTTGAAGAGAATGAGATATATACTAATCCAAAAAAATGGTAAAAGGAATACACAGATTTTATTTAAGTGACAAGGAATGTAAAGTGTCATATGTCAAGGATGGACTCTCAATTTTTTTTTCAATGAGGAATAGCAAGTGTATGTACTTGATCTCTGCTTTGATATTTAATTATATATATAAAAAATTTAGAGCTGGATGGGATCTCAGAGTTCATGGACTCGAACTCCCTCATTTTGCTAATGAAGCAATTAAATCCCAGGGGAGTAAAGCATACATTAGCAATATATTCAAGAATGACCTACATATGTTTTATTCATGAAAGATACTTCATTAAATTTGTCATAGTATTACAATAAGAAATGCTACATTTCTAAGGACCCTGACGTTAATTCACAAAATCTACCAAAACCAGGAGAGATATTCTCAAATAAGGAAATTTCAGAATACTGGAACTATTCAGAAATTATTTGCAATAAACTGATAACGTTAATGTATTCAAAAAAGAAATCTCTTTTGGAGGGGGATGTATTAAAGGTCAACATAAGTATTTTGTGTGGATCTTGGGTCTCAAGGACTATGTCAGAATGACAATTTTTACCATAACTATAATAAATCAGTCCAACTAATACATCTGAGGAATTAATTTCTGTTGTACTCTGAGCTACTTTTGGAAATGAATTTGGAACTTTTAGAATTAGGAAAAAGGGATGTGAGAAATAATGTGTTTGATGGGCAATAAAACATATATAGAGGACCTTTTTCATTTCCAAAAATTTATTGTACTAATTATTAGTAATAGTTGATTAACAAATAAAATATCTGATATGAACATTTTACTCAGAAAACACAAATGCTAAAAGGATTATAGTAAGACAATTTATTAAAAATCACCTCAAATTCATTAATCAACAAACAAATGTTTGATCATTTAAATGATCAAAATTCACTTGGGATTCATGGGTTTCAGAACCTATAGAACCTTT
The DNA here is from genome assembly GCF_016433145.1 of Gracilinanus agilis. Lineage (NCBI taxonomy): Eukaryota > Metazoa > Chordata > Mammalia > Didelphimorphia > Didelphidae > Gracilinanus > Gracilinanus agilis. The sequence continues at coordinate 90,425,219 of NC_058135.1, forward strand.
CTCATTAATCTCCAAGCCTTGTAAATTTATTTTGAACAGGTGATTTCATCAGGAACTCCTAGGAAAGAAATTCACACTTTAGATGCAGACTGACAGCTACTTTAACAGAAAAGTTTTGAGAAGTTGCCAGGAGAAATAGTTAATTAAGTGAATTGCCCAAATACTCATGGTCAGGATATGTCAGAGGCAGGACTTGAAAACAAATTTTTATTCATTGCCCTATAATACCAAAATGGCATTTCAACCTTATGAGTCTTGTAGGATTTGCTATCCATGAGATTATATAGACCAAAAATATAAACAGATTTAGTAAAAATAATAAATATAAAGAATCTAATAATAACATAATCTAATATGTTATTAAAGGACAACTAAGTATATTCAATAATAATAGAATTCATTTATATAACTGTTTATATATATATATATATACATACATATATATAGTTATATAATGGTGTGTCCCTAGACAATAATAGAATTCATTTATATAACTGTTTAAAGTTTGAAACGTGCTTTATAAATGTTATTTCATCTTCATAATAAATGTGAGAGGAAGATACTATTCTGATCCCCATTTTACAGATGAGGAAATTAAACCAGAACAAGTTAAAGGAGAATGAGTCACATAACTGTTAAATATTTTGTATCATACTCAAACTCATTTCTGTGCTGCCTACCTAACTGCCTCTTTACAATGTCAGAGGAAGAGAGGAACCATAACTGCTTTCACAGATTACTCGCAGTTAGATCCCTGGGCAATATAGACTACTGATTATATACTGTACATTTTTTTCTTTAAAATAAAGAGAAACAAGAGGAAGCTATGCTTACTGATAGGTGGAATCATGTGGCTTTTTAAAATAGTTATATGAGTCTTTAATATAGCTTTCTTCTGATACCTCATCATTACCAAAGTAATAAAACCACAAAACCCTAGGATTTCTTAACCTGTCTAACAAGAATAGACTAGTGATAGTGTATGCCCATGTGTTTGTGTGTGTGTGTGTGTGTGTGTGAGATCTGAGGCACATTCAATGCAAAAGTGAGGAAGATTCATTCATCCCCATGAATTTATCTACCAGGCTTTTAATCTCATTTGTTCAACAGGTACTCATGAATATGATCTACAAGCTATATGAATATTTTACCAAATGGCTATAGATATGGTAGCTTCTGTAGCCCTAGAATTTATACATAAAAAACAATATTCCGGTTTAATTTGGTTAAAACAAATATTAATTCTACATATGAGAAAAATGAAGCCTGAAGAAGATACATGGCTTTCTCCAAGTCACACAATTAGCCTAATAGTGGAATCCAAGTCCCCTCATAATATAATAGGAAACAATTGCATGTAAAATATTAATGATTCCTGCATCAATTCCTGTATAAGGGATTGAGAAGACCAGATTGATGAAGAAGATTGATGAAGAATTCTATATGCCCCCTTTCACAGAGAAGATAGATAAAATATTCAGAATAATAATTATATTTTTGAATAGTGCCAATAATTAATGAAGGCTCTGTAGATAAGGCCTTGAATTGAGTCAAAAAAGTGAGTTCAAATCCTGACTGAGGTGTTTACTAGGTGTGTGATCCTGACCAAGTTTCAATACCTCCATTTGCCTTGGTTTATTTGTGTAGCTAGGTACATAGAGTGCTGGGTCTGGGGTCAGAAAGACTTACTTTTCTGAGTTCAAATCTGGCCTCAGACACTTATTAACTGTGTGTCCCTAGACAAATCACTTAACTCATAATCCAGTTTCCCTTAGTGTATTTATCTGTAAAATTAGTTGGAGGAGGAAATGGAAACCACTCCAGTATTTTGCCAAGCAAAAACCAAATAGGGTCACGAAGAGTTAGTCATAAGTGAAAAACCTAACAACTATATAAAAATATATCTTGGCTGACCAGTATATATGCTACAAAGGCTTTGTTTTTGTTTTTCCTACTGAGTTGGAAGATAAGAAGAAAAAGATATCACTCCAAGGCAATGTCTCTATCCACTACACCCTATTGCCATTCACTAAAAATATTATAAAACTCATTGTGCAATCAAGTAAATTGAGGGAAAGAAACTTGTACGTGGTCTCATACCTATTAAATATAAGAGTTGAGATTAGAATCTGAATTTTCAGATTCAAAATTCAGGGTTTTTTCCTCTATCTTGTTGATTCTATTATTACACTTTAAAGTACTCAGCAAGGTGATGTTCAAAGAGAATTGAACAGACATGATCCTTTAGCTCAAGGCAGCTTATGTTCTAAAAGAGAAACTGGAATATGAATGGAGACACTGAGGGTATAAGTTAAATAAAGAATAATAAATTGAATATTTTCAGTGTTTGAAAAGCTTTTAGAATATAAATTCTGTGAGAGCAAATATTGTTTTATAGGTAAACTAATTCTTTCTTTCCAGTTCCTGGTATGATCATCTGCACACAATTGTCCAATAGTTTAATTAACAAGGCAGTATGGAATAGGAGAAAGAGAACTCAAGATAGAATCAGAGGAAGTGAATTTAAATCTCTACTATTTAAATTTTAAAAATAAGTAAATTAAAAAAAAGTAAATTTAAAACTCTACTAATTATGCTCACTGTAACCTTAGACAAAACAATCTGGGCTTCACTTTTCTCATCTGGAAAATATGATGGTTGACCTATATGTTCTAAGATCCCTTTGGTCTCTAGGTCTATGTTTTTTTTTAATTAAAATAAATTTGTAGTACTTTCTATGAATAGCAAAGAAAGACAAAATATTCCAAGGAGGACTACCAGTATAATTTCAGGGAAACTTCTTGAAAGGGGGAGGGTGCTGAATGGAGGAAAATGGTATTGCTTGATTTTGGTAATGCCAATACCAATGGAATTGCTGTAAATATAAAGCTACTTCAAGCTGGCACCCCGAGCTTTTTGTTTCCAGGGGAAAAAAAACTTGGAGGTAGTAGTGGGATGAATTTAAAAAGCTGTGAAATATTTTGCCTGGGAGGGACAATGGTTTAGGAATAAAAGACACAAAGAGAAATGAGATAATTATGAGCATTTTATTTAAGAAGTTTGGGTTTTGATTGATAGGGTAAAAGAAAGCTCTTGAAGCCTTAATGGACAAAGTGCTGTCCAGAGTTTTAATAAAACAAAGAACTATCTGTGATCTGGGAAGACACTTTTCTCAGCATTCTCGCTTCTCCAACAGTGAAAAGATCTGGTGTAAAAAAGTGGGACACCCTCGGATCATAACCCTCCCTTCTCTCCTCCTCCTCCAAATATACATATTTTCCTTTCCAAATTACTTTGGCGGTTTATTAAGGAGAACAGAAAAAGTGCTCTTTTGAAATGTATTTTCTTAAATGATGCTTAATTCCTGAGACTTTGTTTCCATTTTCTCCAAGAGCAAGATTTGCAACTGAAAGCACTGGAATTCCAATCTGGGGAGTGTGGAAGTAGGGCTAGAGGACGTCCCTTCTTTAAATTGGTCTGCCACCTTTTCTTCTAACAGCAAGGGGGACCCAAACCGCATACCTAAGGGACCTCAGTCGAGTGCAGAATTAATATTTACTCCTCTACTGTGTGTTCACCCTATATTACTGCCATCCCAGTCCCTCACAACCACATATAGCCTTATTTTCTTCTCATGAGTCCAAAGCCAGCTCCTTTAAAGGGCAAAGTGATAAGCATAAGCACCGCCCGTGGTCCTGAAGGACCAGTCAATCCACGGGGCCGTGCTGCTGTGATTGGTGAGCAGAACAGCGTTTCCTGGCACCTCCCTCGCCCCCATTCGGATTGCCAGCGGTCTTCTGGTTTGGATTTTGCTGGAATGTGGAGAGCGGGCTTTGGGCTGACGCCTGAAACAGGTGCAGGAGCAAAAACAGAAGCCAGTGGTGGGGAAACCCTGCTGCAATAGTGCCTTCTAGTCTATCGGACTCGGAACCCTGAAGTGGATTGAATTTCTTCCTTGGCGTCTATAACTCTGCTAGAGCTCCAGCAAGCTGTTGCCCATAGGGGAAAAAAGAAAAAGGATTTACAGACCCCTCTATTCTACCTTCATCACCCTCCCCTTCGCCAGTGACAGTGTATAAATTACCTGTGCTTCTGCCACCTTCTGTGTCTCTCCTCCACTCACTGCACTGAAAAAGGGATCCTGTGGGAAACTGCAGGTGCTTCTGGTTGTTGGGAGCTGTCTACGGTGCTGAAGCGTTTCCAGACTCCTTTACCTAACCGGGGAACTATTGATATTTTGTGTTTTCCATCAAGCCCTTTTTGTTTCCACATGCCTTGGATACTCCTGCTTTCAGTAATGCAAATAACTGATTAGAACATGGCCCATGTGAAATATTTTCGCGTGGCCTCTTCGGGATTTTACTTCTGGGAAGCAGCTGTGTTACTCAGGTGAGTCCACCTGTAGTAGTTAGCAGTTGGGAAGATGAATTCTCTCTGTCCCCAATGTGATTACAACCACTTTGTTGCTGGGCAAAACAGAGACTGTTCATCCTATATAATACTGGCTGAAGGTGTCTCTCCTGCCTCACTTATTTTTCTAGCATAATTGTTTCTGAGATTTTGAAAGAAAATGTATAGGAACCTGAATGTTGAAAGTAACTTTCCCCTAGTTTCCTTTTTTTTTTAAATGATGACTGCATTTCAATAACTGATCTTTACCTTTCACACTCATTAGTTTACTTTGAAGCAAAAGCATCTCTAGAACACTCTATCATTTGGAAAGAATAGATTGCCTATTGCTCCCTCAATCCAAATTTTCTATGGACTTTTCCCTTTTGAAGTGAGTTCTGAAACCCTGTCAGTTTTCTAAGCCTGATGTTTTATATGCAAAAGTTATTCAAAGTTTAATAACTAGTTGTGGATAACAATATTTTAAAGGTATAATGTAGAATTCAGGAAGATGTCTCAAAAAAAGAACCGTTCTTAGCAGAAGAGAAATACTGAAACCCAGAATAATAGAGGGAAAATTAGTGTGGAAGTTTGAATCCTCTATGATGGAACTTCAACAAGTATTTATATTTATTAGGTATAAAGCTATTCATTCAATAAATAATTTAATCTTGTAATATGCCTTTCAAAGAATTAGTGTTGAGAAATATGTCTTCATTGTGGTTCAGAGAGAATTTGTTGACTGTTACTGTCCTCCAAAATTCTTGCTCCTTTAAAAAATCCTCCAAGAAAGAAGTAGGGAACACAAGCAGAGTGGAGAATGTTTGCCACTTTTTGCTTTCAATTATGTTACAAATATTCTAGGTCTTACTTATGAAAGTATTATATAATGCTTTCCTTCCATCTATTAAAGATAAAATTCACTGGTATATAAAAGATCTATTCAGTAAAAAAGAGATTATCATAAAACAAAAAGATAATTTAAATTAAAAGAAGTACCAGTAACTAGAATTTTGTTCTGGGATGATTTTTTTTTGCATTTAAGAGTGTACTCATTATCAGTTTATTTTTTAGCATTGAAAAATCTTTGAAATCTACTTTAAATATGTTGAAGAAATATCAAAGAATGAAGGAATGGTAGAAAGCAAGCATGTCTGTGTGTAAGAGGAAGTAATTGGAAAAAACCAAATATGATTGTGTACTTTTAATATCACTGAATATTTTATTTCTGAAATGAAAGGTTAAGAATGTGTGGAGCAGGTGTTTGAAGCACAACTTCAATTTATTCTTGTTAATTTTGTACAACTTCATGCTTTCTTGAAACTAATAGCTATAGTGTTTAAATGGAATAAGACTGCAAAGTTTTCCTAGCTAAGATTATTGAAATATATGTACTGTATTAGAATAATATGGGGCAATTATTTTTGTAACTGAATATCATTGTATTTTCATACTCTAATATTGTCATATATCTTTAAAGAAATGGAATAGTTTTTTCTCTAAGATGCATTTGATATTTTGAATTGGAACATCAGGATCACTAAAATTTCTATACACAATTATATTTACAAATTTGCGTAGAGTCATTTTATTTTTGCATGCTATTGAGGCAAAATATCTCTTTTAAGATACCCTTAAATAGCAAGGTTTTATGATTGTCATTCAATCTTATTGAAATTATCGATCATGTCCAATAAATTAATTGTAGCTTGAAAAGGATTTTCTGTCACATGAATGAATCACTTTAGTCTTAAAGTATATCTATGGAAATAGTACAAAGGAAATTGCCACACATATGAAGGTTTAGTATGGAAATATTAGTTCTATATTTTAACTTTCTCATTTGAGTTGTTTTTGTTTTGTTTTGTTTTTACATGAATATGCACAGATTTTCTTGTCCATGCTATATTAGAGTGGTACCTCATCCAATGAAAAACTTTCAAATTTAATAAAAAATGAACTACTATTCAAGGGTGGCCACTAAAGTATGAAACCCTTAAGTAGTATAGGAAAGGAATGCTCCCCCTACTGGCAAATTTGTATAAAAGTGCTTTTCATAAGGAAATAATTCTTGGACAATATATCCTTTGAAAAATAATTATAATTTTTCATGATATCTTTGTTCACAGAACAAAAATCATCACATATAAACATGTAAAAATTATCACATATAAAGATGTACCTTAATTTCAGTATTATAAATTCATAAATTAATATAGTTGAGAATTCCATTTTTAAGAACTCTCTTTTCAGAATCATTAGGGTTAATCTTATTTGAGACTACAAATCAGTGGTCATAAAATAATAAACTTTTGACAATTGTTTTTAACAACTACAGTATGTGTGTCATACTTTTTCCTTTCCTCAATTAAATACAATTTTGTTCAGGCAATCTTTATCTAAGGCTACAGAGTGATTTTATCTATCTTTGTTCTAATTTTAATATTATGCTTGACTTACTCTGGGAAATCTATTTATTAGGATTATGAAAATATAATGGAAAAACCCAATGTATTAATGTTAATTTTATGTTATCTTATGGTGATTTTCTTTCCTTTATGTGTCTTTTCTTTATATTCATTGTTATTTTATTTTTCATAATGATCACCAAATTAGGGAATGGTTTGCAAAGGTTGTTTTCTTCCCAAATGTCTTTCACAATTCTACAAACACTCTATGTCTACGAAGTTAAATGGGGAAGGTGGGAAGTGAGTCTTCAAGGCAAGTAGAGATAGTAGGGGGTAGTAGTGAGGAGGAAATCCATTCCTGGCATCAGGGGAGGGGAAGACATAAAATGGAATTAAATATATGGAAATAATAAAACTAGTTTGGACCCATAGAGTGTAGGAAAGGGGAATGTGTTTTAATAAGTAAGGTAACTTAGGAAAAGAGTAACGGCTTTAAATTCCAAATGAAAGAGTATATGTTTGAGTTCCAATATCAAATAAGGAGTCACAGAAGTTTATTGAAGGGGTGGGGTTGGATGAGGAGTACGGTTTGTGATATAGTCAGGATTTGATCTTAAGAATTCCACCGTGGTAGCTATGTGGACAATGGATTAAGGAGAGACTTAAAAGTGAGAAGTTAGAAAAATTCTCTAGGTGAGAAATAATGAGGACCTGAACAAGGGTAGTCACTTTGTAGATAGAGAGAAACGGATGTATGTAAAGGATATTGTGGAGCTAATATTTATAAACTAATTTGATAATGTTAGGTGAAAATAAGGAGTTGATAATGACATAGTAAATGTGTGTTTCATTGACTAGAGGATAATTGTAACTTCAACAGAATTAGAGAAATTTGAAAGAGAGGCACTTTTGGCAGGATAAAATTAGTTTTCTTTTAGAAATTTGAGTTTAAGATATCTGAGAAACACCCAGTTGGGAATGTCCAATAGGTAATGATGTGGAAATGAAGCTTAAGAGACAGGCCATGAGAGATGAAAATCAATAATAAGATTCTCCTCTATAAGTTAATCTCCTTTGAATGTCTCTATCATCCACTGAAAATGAATTTTCTAAGAATCTGAGAATTAATATTCAAGAAGAGAAATATTAGGGACATAATATATTAAGTAAAAAGGTAAGGTCACCAATATGTCATTCACAGTATCTCTTTTTTTTTGTTTGAAATTTTCATTGCTTTGGTCACAAATGAACAAGACCAGAAATAGTCATTCATTTGTAAAGTAGACAGAGCATTACATGAGAGGGATGTATACAACTTCACAAATTTCCCAAGAGTTAGCCTAAAGAAGGAAAGTAGACTTCAACAAAGCTGTTTTTAAGAATGTTCTGTACCAGGATATTAATTATCTTTAGTTCTATGAAGATCAATGACAATATACCTGGTAGAAAGAAGGTAAAAATGGAAACTTCCTGTGTGAAGAGGTTGGTATAACATTTTACATAATGTTTAGAACTTAAAGAGTATCATTGCTTAGTTGTCAGAGGAAAACAATTATTTACCTCTTGTATATTAGCATGCTCCTAATTTAATAAAAAGGTTGTGAATGATGAACTAATGAGGTGGTAAAATCAATCAATCTTAGAAAAAGAAAATAACTTGAATTTCTTCCCCCACTTTATTCTTTGATTTTATTAAGACTGTATTTTTATTTCTTACCATTCTCTACACCTTTCAAATTGATCTTTCTCACATACAATTCTCATAAATATTTTCTAACTCAAAATCAGAGGAGCTATTTCATGACAATTACAAAATATAGACTCTTCAAACTATGTTTGAAGGTCCTCTGTTTTCCCCTTTCCTTAATTCAACCAATGTCTCTTATTTTCCCTTTAAAACAATTTCTAAAGAGGCAAAATCAGTTGTGCTTCTCCATCATCATACAACATCTTTTTTTTATTGTATCATTCCCCTAGGAATGCCCTTCTCTTTAAGAATTATTACTTAAAAGGATGTAAGATTAGGTATAAGAATGTAAGGTTTAAGAATCAACCAGGAATTGGTCAAAAGAAAATTTCCTTGATCAATCCCATCTGATGAACACCATAATTATGACATTTTTAATTTGTGCAATATGATATTTATGTTATTATGTTTTCCAGTCAGTAGTTTAGGTAAACATTTTCTCTCAGTGTATGATAATCTTTGATTGCCTCTGAGATTACTTATGACTATATATAGATATAGATTTGAATATATATATAGATTTGTATATATATACACACATACCCAAATATATGTATGTATATAATCCTCAGGGGACAAACAACCTGTCACTAGTACAATATTATTTACATAGAAGAAACTTGCTGGCTGACTGCATTCTATTCTGGTGTTTTCATTGTCTAGCATGGTCCTGGCAATTCTATGTCAACCATTAACAGATTGACTTGTAGAATGTTATTATGATTGTTATGGATAAGGAGTCATGGACATTTCTTTCTTTCTTTCTCTTTTTCTCTCTCTCTCTCTTTCTTTCTTTTTTTCTTTTTTCTTTCTTTCTTTCAAATATTTTTCCATGGTTACATGATTCATGTTCTTTCTCTCCTTTCTTCCCTTTCCCCTCCCAGAGCTGACAAGGATTTCCACTGGGTTATACACATATCATTTTTCAAAACCTATTTCCATGACATTCATATTTGCAAGAGTAATCTTTTAAAGCCAAAACCCCAATCATAACCCCATCGAACCACGTAATTTATCATAGGTTTTTCTTCTACATTTCAGCTCTCACAGTTCTTTCTCTGTATGTGGATAGATTTCTTTCTCAAAAGTTCCTCTGAATTGTCTTTGATCATTGCATTAATACTAGTAGAGAAGTACATTACATTTGATTGTGCCATGATGTATCATTTACTGTGTACAGTGTTCTCCTAGTTCTGTTCATTTCACTCTGCATCAATTCCTAGATACTTTTCCAGGTCCCATAGAAATCCTCCCATTCATCATTCCTTTCAGAACAATAGTATTTTATTCCATCGCCATCAAATACCATAATTTGTTCAGCCATTCCCCAACTGATGGACATCCTCTCATTTTCCAATTCTGTGCCACTACAAAGAGCATGGTTATAATTATTTTTGCACAAATATTTTTCCTTATTATCTCTTTGGGAAAAAAATTCAGAAGTGGTAGGGCTGGAACAAAGGGCAGGCTTACTTTTAAAGCCCTTTGAGCATAATTCCAAATTGCCCTCTAGAATGGTTGGATTAATTCACATCCCCACCAGAAGTGTATTAGTGTCCCAATTTTGCCACACCCCCTCTAACATTTATCACTTTTCTTTACTGCCATATTGGACAATCTGCTAAGTGTGAGGTGGTACCTAAGAGTTGCTTTTATTTTCATTTCTCTAATCAAGAGGGATTTAGAACAGTTTTTCCTGTACTTATTGTTAATTTTTACTTCTTCATGTGAAAATTGCCTATTCGTATCCTTTGACCATTTGTTGATTGGAGAATGGCTTAATTTTTTTGTAAATTTGACTTTGCTCCTTATATATTTAGTAAATTAAACCTTTGTCAGAGTTTTATTATAAAAAAGTTTGCCCCGTTTTTTGCTTTCCTTTTAATTTTGGTTGCATTGGTTTTCTTTCTACGAAAACTATTAAATTTGATTTAATCAAAATCATTCATTTTAAAATTTGCAATGTTCTCTATCTCTTGCTAGGTCTTAAATTCCTTTCTTTCCAACAGATCTGACAGGTATATTATCCTATATTAACCTAATTTATTTATGATTTCACACTTTATATTTAAGACCTTTACTAATTTTGAATTTATCTTGGTATAGGGTGTGAGATGTGGATCTAACCCTGATTTTTCCTATACTGTTTTCCAATTTTCCCAGCAGTTTTTTGTCAAATAGTGAGTTCTCCCAAAATCTGAGATCTTTGGGTTTTTTGAGCATTAGCTTACTGAGGTCATTTACCCCTTGTCTATTCCATTGATCTGCCCTTTTGTCTCTTACTCAGTACCATATTGTTTTTTGTTTGTTTGTTTGTTTTTTAAACCCTTGTACTTCGGTGTATTGTCTCATAGGTGGAAGATTGGTAAGGGTGGGCAATGGGGGTCAAGTAACTTGCCCAGGGTCACACAGCTGGGAAGTGGCTGAGGCCAGCTTTGAACCTAGGACCTCCTGTCTCTAGGCCTGGCTCTCACTCCACTGAGCTACTCAGCTGCCCCCTACCATATTGTTTTGATGAACACTGCTTTATAGTACAGTTTAAGATCTGGTTCTGCTAGGTCCTCATCCTTCACATTTTTTTCATTATTTCCCTTGATATTCTTGTTATTGTGTTCTTCCAGATGAACTTTGTTATAATTTTTCTAATTCTATAAAAAAAATTTTGGTAGTTAATTTGGCCTGGATTGTCATTTTATTATATTAGCTCATTCTACTTATGAGCAATTAATATTTTTCCAGTTATTTAGATCTAGTTTTAATTGTGAGGAGAGTGTTTTGCAGTTGTGTTCATATAATTCCTGTTTGTCTTGGTAAATAGAATCCTAAATATTTTATATTGTTTAGAGTGATTTTGAATCAGGTTTCTCTTTCTAACTCCTGCTGCTGAATTTTGTTGGAAATACATAAAAATGCTGATGATTTACATGGATTTTTTTTGTACCCTGATAATTTGCTAGTTGTTGATTATCTCTGCTAGCCTTTTAGTTGATTTTTCTAGGATTTTTAAGTATACCATTATATTATCTGCAAAGAGTGATCATTTAGTTTCCTCACTGCCTACTTTAATCCCTTCAATTTCTTTTTCTTTTCTCATTGCTATCACTAGCATTTCTAGTAAAACATTAAATAATAGAGGTAATAATGTGCATTCTTGCTTCACTCCTGATCTTATTGGGAAGGATTCTAACTTGTCCCCATTTACAGATGATACTTGCTGATGGTTTTAAATATATTTAGTAATGATAACAGTTCATTTTTATAGTGCCCTTTAGCAAAATGTAATTTTCTTCCTCATTTATTTTAATCAGATCAATGTCTACTTTAGATTTCTACTTTTTTCTGGTATCATGATTGCTACTCCTGTTTTTTTTTTACTTTAGATGATGCATAATAAATACTGCTACAGCTTTTACCTTTATTCTGTGTCTGTCATACTCCCTCAAATGTATTTCTTGTAAACAGCATACAGTAGGATTCTTGTTTTTAATCCACTTTGCTATACACTTCCATTTTATGGTTGAGTTCCTCCCCTTCATATTCAGCATTTTGATTATTAGCTGTCTATTGACCTCCATCATATTATCCCCTTTAGATTGTGCTCTATTCCCTTTCACTCTGCTTCTCCTCACCAGTATTTTGCTTTTGGTCACCCCTCCCACTTCCCCTTCCTTCAATTACCTCCCCCTTTCCTTGTCTTATTCCCCTTCTACTTCTCTGTAGGTTAAGATAGAATTCTATACCTCACTGAGTACACTTGTTTTTCCCTCTCTGAGCCAGTTATAATGAGAGTAAAGTTTAAGCATTGCCCATCACCACCCTTATCCTCCCCACTCTGTAATGATTTTTCAAGCCTTTTTATTTCATATAATTTGACCAATTCTATCTCTCCCTTCTCTTTTTCTCTCAATGTAACCTGCTATTTCACCCCTTAATTTTTTTACACATCATTCATATGCATACATATCATACATTCATATTGCTTCATATCATCACATTTACATACATATCATCTCATCTTATATTATCCTACACTTCCTATCATTATAATCAGTTTACTTCCTCACCCTCTTTCTAAGTATATTCCTTCTATCTTCTTTACTACTAAGAGTAATTTTGGAGAATTACAGGTATCTTCTTTCCATGTAGACATATAAACATTTTGACCTTAATGAATTCCTTAAGTTTTCTTTTTCTTATTTACCTATTCTGGGCTTCTCTTTTGTCTCTGGTTTGGACTTCAAATTTTTTATTTTGATTGGCTAATTCCTCAGGAATGCTTGTAAATCTTCTATTTTATTGAATATTCATTTTTCGCCCGAAAGAATATATTCAGTTTTGCTGAGTAGGTGACTCTGAGTTGTAAACTCAGATCTTTTGCCTTCCTAAATTATATATTTCATGCCTTCCAATCCTTTAATGTAGAAGCCTCTAGATCCTGTGTAATCCTTATTATAACTCCATTGTATTTGAATGGTTTCTTTCTGGCTATTTGTAGTATTTTGTCCGTGGTTTGGGGGCTCTTGAATTTAGTTATTACTTTCCTGGAAGTTGTCATTTGAGGATTTCTCTCTGGAGGTAATCTATGAATTCTTTCAATTTCAATTTTATTTTCTCATTTGAGGATATCTGGGCAGTTTTCTTTGATAATTTCTTGTATTATGATGTCCAAGATTTTTTCTTGAACACGACTTTCACGTGGTTCAAAAATTCTCAAATTGTCTTTCCTAGATCTATTTTCTTGGTTGGTTACTTTTTCATTAAGATATTTCACATTTTCCTCTGTTTTTTTCTGTTTCTTTTATTCTGCTTTATTGTTTATTGATTTCTTATGAAATCTTTAGTTTCTAATTGGTCATTTCTTTTTTTGTTAAGACCTGATTTTCCTCTGTCAGTTTTTGGTTCTCCTTTTTCAGTTGGCCCGCTTCTTCTTACATGGCTTTCATTTCTCTTCCCCACTTTTCCTCCATCTCTCTTAATTATTTTTTTGAAGTCTTTTTAAGCTTTTCCAGAATCTGTGTCTAATGTATGTTTTTCTTTTGTGCTTTGCTTGTGTTTCCTTTGCTTTCACTGTTCCCCTCTGTGTCTGTACCTTGCTCTTTGTTTCCATAAAAATTCTTTAGAGTTAAGTGTTTTTTTTGTTGTTTGCTCATTTTTCCTATATAATTATGAGTAGACTCTTTTTTTCTGGGAAATTGTGTTACCCTTTAAACTTCAGTCCTTTCTTGATGTTGTTTTATCTTATTTTCTGGGATTTTACTAGTTTCAGTTATTGGAGGATGGTGTGATGGTCTGAGAGCTGAGACATCTGAAACCTCCCTCCTCCTGCTGATTCAATTAATCCTTAAGATACTGGTAGCTTAAAGACTTGACTCAGGCTTGGGCAGTAGCTTTAGATCTTACTCTGTACTTGGTCAGGTCAGGGTCTGATCAAATTCCAGCCCCAGACTTAGGCTCATTTTTTGGTCTCACTATGTACTTGATCCAATCAGACACACCCTTGATTGCCCTTTCCTGGGGCTCTGCACTTTGTTTGGGGCAAAAGATAGTACTGCACCCCCTTCCCCTGTGAACTGTATCCTCACCCCATGTGTGAACTATGTCCTTATCCCAAGTGTAGATTGAGATTCCTGTCTTCTCTGATCAGCAACTTCAACCCAGACTGCCCTGGGCTGGGACTCTGGACTTCTCCACAGGTTTGAAATTTCAAGGGGTATGGGTTGTCTTATAACACGGTTTGTCTTACCAGGATCACAGGATCTGAATGTTGACTTGGCCTTAGGTTCTTAACCTGGGACAGCAGATGTCAGATGGGGGTTGGTGGATTGTTCTTGGCTTGCTCTACCCTCCTTGCAACAACTTCTTGATGACTCTGCTCTCTGCTCACCTCAGTGCCCCAGTTTTTCTCTGCTTACCTTTTGGGTTTTTCTTTTCTTGATAGTTGTTTCATTCTGTCTTCTTCTTGGTTCTTTCACTTCTGTGTTTGTTTTGTGGTGATATTTTAATCTTGATCAGAGAGGATTTTATTGGTGACACAGAGCTATTCTGGTTCATTCCACCATCTTGGCTCCACTCCAAGAAGTCTCCATGGATCTTTAGGTTGTAGCATCTACTCTCTTATTGGATGAAGCTTAAAAACATAGAAATTCATATATCTAGAATTTTTGCAGTAGAGTTGGAAAATTCTCAGGAAACCTGAATATAGCTAGAAATCAGTAATCTCCACATACTGAATATCTAAAATGTACCTAGCACTATATGATAGTAACTAACTAGAAGGTATGGTTAGTATTTGGAAAGACTTGAGTAGATAAGTCTGTCAAAGTTGAGAAGAGATTTGAAAATCATGCAAGAGTATTTGAATTTGGCATCTATGTTGTTATATTAGCACTCAAACCTCTAGATTTTATTCTTTATGAGTCTATTATAGGTTCCTGGGCTGAGGAAAAAGGTGATATTTAAACGCCTCTTTTAGACAATTCAAGCTGACATCATTCTTACTGAGTAAAATGGAAAAGAAAGGAAGTAGTAATGGAAATTAAGAGAAGAACTTGAGGTATATTTCAAAGGAAAAACAAGAAGAGATTATAGTTATTAGGCATAAAGATCAAAGAAGATTTCAAAGTTGACCTAAATTTTTAAGCCTATGATATTATTATGTTTGTAATACCAGCATAAATGGGATAACTGGGAGTGAAATATAGCTTGAAGATCCAGAGGGATTTGATTGTGATGGCATTTGAACTGTCCCATGGAAATAAGTTAGTTGAGCCAGGGAGTTGAATAAGATATAATCCCAAGTAAAGTAAAAGCTTTATGAGTCAGCATTGATATAGTTGAAATGGCCAGAGCACATAAGATCATTGAAAGAGAAATAATAGACAGAAGAAAACACAGAATATAGAATGTAAGAGGGACAGGGAAATGAGTGGCAAGCTGGTGAGATTCAAGAGTTCAAAGAACATAGATCCAGCCAAATTACTTTTGGCTGACTATAAAGTTTATTGGATAGAATGCAAAGTACTGGTGCAATATTCATTCCAAAAAGATATGAAATATTGCTATGCATGTCATTACCATCCTTGATCTTCCACTTTGGCCTGATGTTGGATAACCAAATACTTCTAAAACTATTTTGCTTAGAGACTAGACTAGTCTTGGATGGACTCCAGATATTAGGAAGCTGTGGGGTTTTATCTTCCAATAGAAAAAGAAACCTAGAATCTCCTACAAATGAAACGAGGAAAAATGTTAGCAGAATTTTCTTAGAGTAAAGGACTGACATAATAAACACTCATCATTCTTCTCATCTCTATCTTTATAGTCTTGTTATGCTTTGGGAAAATACATCAAGTAGTCAGAGAGGTAGGAGGAAAACATAGTGTTAGGTGTCAAAAAAGAAAAGTTTTACAATGAAATATATAATTTGTAATGCCAACTGCAGAAGAAAATTCAAAGAGTGTGAAAACTGATGAGAAAAGGAAAAATTAGAAGGTGTATATTAGTTAACAATGAAAATGCAGTTTCTGTGGATTGATTAGTGAAAATAAATGGAAAGAATAAGGAGGAAGTAAGAGAATACAAAGTAGTACTGTAGGTGAGGAATACATGAGTGAAGAAAGTTGGGTGACAAAGTTATTAAAATCTATAGAGGTTTGTATAATCTTTCAAGTTTATAAGATCCTGTCACATCTTCCTATGGAGCAGGTACTGCTATGTGGTACTATCCCAATTTTCAGACAAGGAAACTCAATCTCAGAGAGATAAGGGACTTCTTTACTAAGATAACAATAAGCATCTGAAATACAGCACTAGAATCCAAGTCTTGTGACTCTCAGTAACATCTTAATCACTATAATCTTCTATAACAAATAGAGAGATTGATATCTGGGAAGGTAGTAAGTTGTTTATTTTTTTTTGTTTGTTTGTTTTTTGTTTTTTTAACCCTTAACTTCTGTGTATTGGTTCATAGGTGGAAGAGTGGTAAGGGTGGGCAATGGGGGTCAAGTGACTTGCCCAGGGTCACACAGCTGGGAAGTGTCTGAGGCCAGATTTGAACCTAGGACCTCCCATCTCTAGGCCTGACTCTCAATCCACTGAGCTACCCAGCTGCCCCCAAGTTGTTTATTTTTTAATGTTTTTATAATTTGGAAGGAAAAAAGAAGTCTCATAAGGAAGAGGTGCTAAAGACATATGGAAAGTAAAAAATTGTGAGTCCTATAAAGGATGAGATAGGGTGGGGAACAGAAGTAGAAAAGAATTAGTTTTAGTAGGAGAAAAAATATCTTCTGAAATTGGGAGCATAAGAAGGCAGATATAGGGATATGAAGCAAAACAAAATAATCTCAGTCATTCTGTAAAGTCTGAGGCAAGATGAAGAGCAAATTCAAGACACACACACACACACACACACACACACACACACACATATATATATATATATATATATATATATACATACAAAAGATAGTTTATCAGAATGACATATGCATTTCTTAACAGTACAACATCACAGTTTACTTTGAAGCATACAGTGTCATAGATCTACCTTTGATAACAATTTTGCCTACATGCAATCATATTTTCTGATTATGAAAGTCAATATAATAATTAAAATAACTTTAATCATAATTCTGTATGTTATGAAAAGATGCAACCTTCAGTCTGGCAGAATATTAGTGTTCATAATGTAGTGATTTTAAAAATATAAGCTTGAGGGAATTCATATTTTTAAAAATCAAATTGAAATGGGGACCTATTACATTGGGCTCTTAAATTATAAGACTTATTTGTAATATTCTCATTCATTGGCTAAACTCCAGACTAAAATTGCTGTTTCGATTTGATGGTTGAACTGCAATATGTGGGATCCATATTTCTGAGGGGGGTTCAAGCTGTGTCACAGAATTCTATAG
>NC_058135.1:90452202-90534277 GCF_016433145.1 Gracilinanus agilis
GAGACTTCTTTTTTTTGTTATTATTCTTTCTCTTCTGAATTTCCTGTAACTGATTAGCCATCATTAGCCCAGCAGCTTCTCAGGTTTATCCTCGCTCTCAGTGTCTGTCTGAGATCTATTGGCTCCTGAGGTCTGAGTTCTAGTTTTTTCCAAGGTCAAGCCCCCTGGTGGATTCCCTTGCTTGATCCTCTGCAGGAGGTTCCTTTACAAGTCTCAGGGCGCTACTTCCACAGTCGTATACCCGTCTGCACTGGTTCCCCACTTAGGCTTTAGTTCCTGGCTGTGTTTGCCTCCACCCACGCCTCTGCTCAGCCGGCACCCATGCCTCTGCTCAGCCGGCACTCTGTGCCCAGCGTCCACTCTCTGCTCCCGCGCGCTCAGATTTCGCGTGCGTTCTTGACTTAATGGGGTCCTAAGTCTTGCTGCTCTCAGGAACAGGTCCCGGAGCTGCCGATGACTCGATGGGTGCCCCAAACTTGCTCTATTTATTTTTAGCTGGGTTTGGAGCTATAGGTGAGTGTGGAGGGGTTGGGGGTGGGGTGGTTGCTCAGCCCGCGATTGAGTGACAGCCCTTTTTAGCCTGGAGATGTCTCGATTCCACGTATCTTCCATGCTGTGCCCTTTTGTGGGGTTCCTCCGTTCGTATGGACTTGTTTTTATGTCCCCTTGAGGAGTTTTGTGTGTTTCGGTCAGGAGAGGTTAAGAGCTACTTCTTACTCTGCCGCCATCTTAACCCGGAAGTCTCCTTTCTGTGCATTTATTTTGTATCCTGCAACTTTGCTAAAGTTGTTGATTATTTCTACAAGCTTCTTAGTTGATTCTTTAGGATTTTTTAAGTAGACCATCATATCATCTGCAAAGAATGATAGCTTAGTCTCCTCATTGCCTATTTTGATACCTTCAATTTCTTTTTCTTCTCTAATTGCTACTGCTAGTGTTTCTAGTACTATGTTGAATAATAGAGGTGATAATTGGCATCCTTGTTTCACTCCTGATCTTATTGGGAAGGCTTCTAATTTATCCCCATTGCATATGATGCTTGTTCATGGTTTTAGGTATATACTGTTTATTATTTTTAGGAAAGGTCCTTCTATTCCTATACTTTTCAGTGTTTTCCATAGGAATGGATGCTATATTTTGTCAAAGGCTTTTTCAGCATCTACTGAGATAATCATGTGATTTTTTTTTGTTAGACTGTTGATATGATCATTTATGTGGACGCTTTTCCTAATGTTGAACCATCCTTGCATTCCTATTATAAATCCCACCTGATCATGGTGGATGATCTTCTTAATTACTTACTGGAGTCTCTTTGCTAGTATTCTATTTAAGAATTTTGCATCTATGTTCATTAGGGAGATTGGTCTATAGTTTTCTTTCTCTGTTTTTGATCTCCCTGGCTTTGGAATCAGTACCATATTTGTGTCATAAAAGGAATTTGGTAGGACTCCTTCTTTGCTTATCATATTAAATAGTTTGTATTGTATTGGGATTAGTTGCTCTTTGAATGTCTGATAGAATTCACTTGTGAATCCATCAGGTTCTGGTGATTTTTTCTTAGGGACTTCTTTAATGGCTTGTTCAATTTCTATTTCTGATATGGGATTATTTAGGTATTCTATTTCTTATGCTGTTAATCTAGGCAATTTCTATTTTTGTAAATATTCATCCATATCTCCTAAATTGTTATATTTATTGCCATATAATTGGGTGAAATAGGTTTTAATGATTGCCTTAATTTCCCCTTAATTAGAGGTTAGGTCTCCCTTTTCATCTTTGATACTGTCAATTTGATTTTCTTCTTTCCTTTTTTTATTAGATTGACCAGTACTTTGTCTATTTTATCAGTTTTTTCAAAGTACCAGCTTCTAGTCTTATTTAATAATTCAATAGTTCTTTTACTTTCAATTTTATTAATTTCTCCCTTGATTTTTAGTATTTCTAATTTAGTTTTCATCTGGGTTTTTTTAATTTGCCTTATTTCTAGTTTTTTGAGTTGCATGCCCAATTCATTAATCTCTGCCCTCCTTAATTTGTTAATGTATGCACTCAAGGATATAAATTTCCCCCTGAGTACTGCCTTGGCTGCATCCCACAGAGTTTGGTAGGATGTCTCATCATTGTCATTCTCTTCAATGAAATTGTTGATTGTTTCTATGATTTCTTCTTTGACAATTTGGTTTTGAAGCATCATATTGTTTAATTTCCAATTGGTTTTTGACTTGCCTGTCCAGGTGCCCTTACTGATTATTACTTTTATCGCATTATGATCTGAGAAGGTTACATTTATTATTTCTGCTCTTTTGCATTTGTTTGCAATGTTTCTATGCCCTATTACATGGTCAATCTTTGAGAATGTACCATGTGCAGCTGAAAAGAAGGTGTATTCCTTTTTGTCCCTATTTATATTTCTCCACATATCAATTAAATCTAATTTTTCCAGGACTTTATTCACCTTTCTTACCTCTTTCTTATTAATTTTTTGGTTTGATTTATCTAGATTGAAAGAGGAATATTTAGATCTCCTGCTATTATGGTTTTACTATCTATTTCCTTCTTGAGCTCTGCTAGTTTCTCCTTTATGAATTTGGATACTATACCACTTGGTGCAAACATATTGAGCAGTGTTATTTCCTCATTGTTTATATTGCCTTTATTAAGGATGTAATGACCTTCCCTGTCTTTTTTAATCATATCTATTTTTACTTTGGCTTTGTCAGAAATCACAATTGCCACTCCTGCCTTCTTTTTCTCATTTGACACCCAAAAGATTTTTCTCAAGCCCTTAACCTTAAACTTGTGTATGTCCACCCACCTCATATGTGTTTCTTGTAGACAACATATGGTAGGATTTTGGTTTCTCATCCACTCTGCTATTTGCTTCTATTTTATGAGCGAGTTCATCCCATTCACATTCAGAGTTATAATTATCAGTTGTGCATTCACCGACATTTTTGTATCCTCCCCTATTCCTACCCCTTCATCTTACACTATTTTCTTTTAAACCAGTGGTTTGCTTTGGACTGGTATCCCTTATCCCCTCCCTTGATTAACTTCCCTTTCTACCCCCTCTCTCATAATTCCCCTCTTTTTATTTTTAAAGGCCTAATGAATTCCCTTCCCCGTCTTCTCCCCTCCCTTTTTTGACCTCCCTACTCCCCTGTTCCCCTTGGTTTATCCCTTCTGACTTTCTCAGTAGGGTTAGATAAAGATTTATATCCCAATGGATAATATAGCCTCTTCCCTCTCGGGGTTAATTATACTGAGAGTAAGGTTTAATTATTGCCTCTTAATGCTCTTTTCCTCTCCTTCTTATAATAGTATTTGTCCAATCCCCTTCCCATGCCCTCTTTGTGGGTAATAGAATATCTTATTTTTCTTATTCACTCAAGTTTCTCTTTGTGTCCCCTAATATTCACCTCCCTCTTTCCCATCCCTCCATGTCATCTTAGACCATTTAATATTCTGTCCTCTCCCTATGAATTATTCTTCTGATTACTATAATAGTGAATATTATAATAGTGAATATAGTTCTCTATGGAGAATTATACATAACATTTCTCCACATAGAAATACAGATAATTAGATCTTATTTAAGCCCTTAAAGAGTCAAATTTAAAAAATTATGAGTTTTCTTTCTTTCCCCTCTGTTTCTTATTTACCTTTTCATGTTTCTCTTGATTTTTGTGGTATGATATCAAACTTTCCATTTAGTCCTGGTCTTTTCTGTGCAAATACTTGGAAATCTTCAGTTTTGTTGATTGTCCATATTTTCCCCTGGAAGTTTATAGTCAGTTTTGATGGGTAGTTGATCCGTGGTTGAAGGCCCAACTCTCTTGCCTTTCTGAATATCATATTCCAAGCCTTAATGTCTTTTAGTGTGGAGGCTGCCAGATCCTGTGTGATCCTGATTGGTGCTCCTTGATATCTGAATTGTGTCTTTCTGGCTTCTTGTAAGATTTTTTCTTTTACTTGGAAGCTCTTGAATTTGGCTATTTTATTCCTGGGGTTGTCTTTTCAGCGTCTAGTGTAGAGGGTGATCTATGAATCCTTTCAATGTCTATATGGCCCTCTTGTTGTAGAACTTCAGGGCAATTTTGCTGAATAATTTCTTTTAGTATGGAGTCCAAGTTTCTATTAATTTCTGCCTTTTCAGGAAGACCAATGATTCTCAAATTGTCTCTTCTAGACCAGTTTTCTTGGTCTGTCACTTTCTCATTGAGATATTTCATGTTTCCTTCTATTTTGTCAGTCTTTTGACTTTGTTTTATTTGTTCTTGCTGTCTTGAGAGATCATTAGCTTCTAATTGCTCAATTCTAGCCTTTAGGGATTGGTTTTCCTTTTCAATTTGGTCATTTCTAGTCTTCAGTTGATTTGCCTCACTTTCCAATCGTGAAATTCTGCCTTTTAAACTGTTATTTTCTTGCCAGATCTCTTCCATCTTTCTCATCTTCTCAGATTTGAACTCTTCAATAGCTTGTGACCAGTTTTCATTATTTTGGAAGGTTTGGATATGATTACTTGTTTGTTCTCCTCAGTTGTCTGGATTTTCTCTGTGTAAAAGTTGTCAAGTGTTACAGAGTTCTTTTTGGTAGTCTTTCTCTTGGGCATTCCTGATTTTGGCTTGTCATTGTTGTTAGACCTGCACCTTCTGCACTTTATTCTCCCACTCGGGGTAAGTCTGTGCTCTCTATCCTCCCAAGGTCTCAGGTCTCATTGTTCTCGGGATCAAGCCTCCTGGTTGTCCCTGGTCTGCCCCTCTGCCCAAGGCTCCTTCAGTAGTCTCAGTGTGCTAATTCCATAGCCATGCTCCAGTCTGCACAGGGTCCCCACTAGAGGTCCAAGCCTGTTCTGCTATTAGAGAGCAAAATACTTTGCATGAACTCTAGGGAAGAATATGGAACAAGACAATATTAGGAGAGTCTATAATTGTCAGATGATTTTTAAAAATTGTATGACATCTAATCTGGAAAAATACTTAAACAATTAAAACCCATTTTCCCCAGATGCACCTAAAACAACAAATATAATTCGCTCCACCAATACAACTAAAAACTTTTAAAGAAAATTAATTCATATTCAAGGAAAATGAATAATGAAATAAAATAACAAACAAGTGGAAAAATTTCAACACAATGAATAAATATAAATATTATGATGTAAAATGATTTAAAGGGAAAAAATCTAAAAGAAAAAGTCCATTAACATTTTTAACTAAAGCTATAGATATCACCAAATTTATCATAATTAATAATAAATACATCAAAGAAATTTTTACACTATCTTACTTCACTGAAAGAACAGATTTCAGGAACAAGGTGATGGGGGTATAACTTTATAATTGTCAATGGATAATATAAACAAAAATGTGGAATCACAAAGGAATGCTATTATTTCAGAAGCCAAAAAGATAAAATGTATAGTTATTAAAAGAAACCAGAAAAAAATTTTATTCAAGTAGAATGAAACTTTTAACCTAAAAGAAGTGATAGAATTGAAAGATAGGGCAAATAGATTATAAACAATTCAAACACTAAACATCAGGAATTCATGAAATAAAATTATTCATAATAATGTTATATCAAGAAGCTGACTGCTGACCATTGGCATCCAAATGATATCTAGAAGTATAAGACTTAAATGAGCCAATGTCATTAAGCTTCAAAAGTATTATGAAAGATAATTTAATAAACGGCAAGGAAAGAAATCATCATGTGCAGTATCTTAAATGTATATTTAAGTCACATAGAATTTTCTGCCTAAAATGAAATATTACAAAGTAGGGTTATGCTTTATTATAAATCAATATGACTTGTTGCACTCCAAAATTTGCTAACCAGGTAAAACTATGCTTTCTTTTCTCTTCAAAAATATAATTTAACATAAAAATTTATTCCAACTGCAGAAATTATCATATTTCAGAAGTGTTAATATACATTGAAATAATAAAGGAAGATTAAAAAAGTTAAATTTAAAAATTTAATTAGAAATTTAATAGCTAATTATTGACTAAATATAAACTGTTCAGAGATAGAAAAACAAAAGTACAGCAGGTAATTTCAATCATAAACTTTTAAATAGCAAACATTTATTATTGATGATATGACAAAGATATTACTGATATGAAATATATCAATACAATATAATGTGGCAATCAAAGTAATGATAGGATTTGACTTGAACAACTGCAACATTTTTTTTAGCTAATTAGTGGGTAGCAAGGGAAAACAAATAAATAAAAATAAACATTTAAAAATTAATTGTAATATAATAGAGTTATCTCAAATATTTTTTCACATCTAGGGTACAGCAAAACAAAATCATTATAATTAAAGGGAAATAAAACTTGAATAAGAACATAAAGTTGGAAAATGTCCTTGCAAAAGGAAAAAGGGAAAAAATCAAAATTACTTTTTTAATAGTTGGAATAACATATGCTTCTTTGTGGTGCATTCTGTTTTTGTACATATAAACATATATGATATGGTCTTGGAAAAATTATTATCTTGATAGAAAATTATGCAAAATTCTTTAATAAGGAAAAAGGACTATTTGATGGAAAAAGACTACCCAAAAACATTTTATCTACAATAAATATAGAAGACAGAGAGAAACATTGATTTAAAATGAAAGAGCATAATAAAGTTTGCTATATTTCAGCTAACTCAAAAGGAGTAAAAGTTGTAATTATGAAATCAGATTGCTATACTGTATTGTATGTTATTTTCTGTTACTACTACACTCTCAAAAATAAAAAATGATAAAATCTTTTAAATAAATATTACAGGCAAAACAAATTTTTGCATCTAAAAATACTGAATATTTAATTTGGATCATAATCTGTCTTTCGGGATATAGGTAGCATCATTCCTCATTAGTCACCTAATTTATTGGGATTATAAATTATCGTTTTATTGATCAGCATCAAAAAGCTTTCAAAATTGTTTATTTTACATTGTTTTTATAGAACAACATGTCCTGGATATGCCCATTTTTCTACATAACTCTGTTCATATAATTCTTCTAAAGTTTCTTTGAAACTGTGTCCTTAAAATTTCCTACAACAAAACAGTATTTCATTACTTTCATATACCATATTTTATTTATCTATTTCCCAACTGATTTTTAATTATAAAACATTTAGAAGTAAATATAGGAAATTAAATGTATCAACAAGGGAATATTATATACACAGACACCTAATAGTATTGCACTGTTTTATAAAGGACAAGTTAACTGAACTGCATAAAATATGTTAACAAAAATAATACTCTGATTTTTCAATTCCTCATTGGCATAATATGATGAAAAAAAGGGAACGAAAAAAAACCTATATTTGCTCTACCGAGAAATGTGTGCAATTGATAATTAAATTTTTTAATTCAAATTTACATTAAGCCTTACAAAAGTTTTTCATATAAAGTATGAGTTGTTAAATGTTTCCTTTTCAAAATTAAAAATAATTATAATACATCTTAGATCATAATAAAAAAAAACAATCAGTTAAGTGAATCTGATCAATAGATATTAGCCTGGGTGGAGACAAAACAATTCATTTCCAAATAAAATGTGGACAAAAAAGCAAATTATAGAAATAATTAAATTATATTAAAATATTGATAATAATGTTAAAGCATGAAAACACATAGGATTCAGAAAAGGGTATTGGTTTTTATTTTGCATTGAACCTTGATGTCACTGGAATGGGGAATTCCCGGTAATAGAAATTCCTCTACTAGTGCAAATCAACATCTCTTGTCTTTTAGTCTGCTAAGGTTCTGCATGGGAAAGTGATTAATTCATAGATACAGAACTAACTTGTCATAATTTGGTTTTGAATCTAAGTATTATTAACTTGGAGGATATCTCTTTCTCCATTATGGCACAACAACTCACCCATTAATGAGTTATCATATGAAGAGAAAGAGACACCTACAGAGAAAAAAAGCCTCAACTGAATGCCATAAAACATTTAAAAGACAAATAATGACTCCTTAAATACTTTGTTAATATAAAATATGGCCCTCTGTTTAAGTCAAAAATTTTGCAAAGAAAAATATAAATTGATATCACTTATTAATAAATGTACAGATTTGGATTCATACCAAGAACATTAGGATTATTTAATATTTGGAAAATGTTATCATAATAAATCATGTCCACAGAAGAAAGCTTTTGATACAAGACACCAAATTTCTGGCTAAAAATTATGAACATGAAAGGATTTTTGTTTAATGTCATTAAAAATCAGCTGTTCAAATGCAGAGTCAGAATTAAACTAATGGAGAAACATAATCATTTTTCTAACTGATGCTTTGGGTAAAATATAATTCTCCCCTTTTACCATTATTAGATGTTCAAGAAAATCTCTTTAAAGTAATATGCTAAGAAAATATAAGTTAAATAAACATTTTAACAAAAGATAATTTATTTTACCAGAAGGACGTAATATAAGAGAAACTCACAATTTATTAGCAGCTATTTATTTTAAAAATTAATGATGATAAAATATTAAATATTTCATATTTTCCTCAATATTTTATTTTTACTCAATACAAGCATATATATATATATATGTATATGTATGTGTGTGTGTGCATAGAGACATTTTTTGTAAAAAAAAAAAAAAGGCCAAGAGGAAAATTAAAGGAATGGTTTATTTTTCATTTTTGTTTTCATCTGAGGTCAGTGGGGCTTTCACTGTCATAAGGTGATACCTTTTTTTCTTCTTTAGTAAACTGCTGCACTCCTCACAGAGGCTTATATTCTGTTATAATACTTTTTTAAGAATTATAGATGGGGCAGCTGGGTAGCTCAGTGGATTGAGAGTCAGGCCTAGAGACCTATAGAGGTCCTAGGTTCAAATCTGGCCTCAGAAACTTCCCAGCTGTGTGATCTTGGGCAAGTCACTTGACCCCCATTGCCTGTCTTTACCACTCTTCCACCAAGGAGCCAATACATAGAAGTTAAGGGTTTAAAAAAAAGGGAAAAAAAAGAATTATAGGCTTCTTTTGTGTTCAGACATTCCACATTTCTGTCCCTTCATTACTGTCATCAACAGACCTAATTTTAACCTTTTACTTAGTAAACAAATGCCATTTTCAATAAGCTCCTTCTGTCTGTGCACAGCTAAGTACCTTTTATAAGGTTTCTAACTTTCATTTTTCAATTATATGTAGAAACAGTTTTTTTCTGATATTTTGTGATTCAGATTCTTTCCCCCTCTTTCTTCTCCCTTTCCCCTAGTTAGTAAGTGGTCTATTATGGATTATACTGGTGCTTTTATGAAATACTTATTTCCATATTCCCTATACCTAGACAGAAGAAACATATCACACATGCAATAATAACTCATTAAGTAAATAAAGTGAAAGTTGGCATCCTTTGATCTGTAATCACATTCCAAAAGTTTCTTCTTTGAACTTGGAATATCAAGAGGTACTGGGGATTAACTTTGGACCTTGTTTTGCTGGTAAAAGTTTAGTCCTTCACACCTGATCATCATATATTATTTCTGTTACTGTACATATTATTGTCCCAGTTTTGCTAACTTCACTTTGCATCAGTTCATATAAATCTTTCAAGTTTTTTTCTGAACTCATCCTGTTTGTTATTTCTTGTGGTATAATAGTATTCCATTACCACTATATACCACAACTTGTTCTTTCACTTCCAAGTTGATGGGTATTCCCTCAGTTTCCAGCTCTTTGCAGTACAAAAAGAACTAATAAAATATCTCTTTAAGAAAATAGGCCATTTTCCCCTATCTTTGATCACCTAATTATCTTTTGACATCATTCCTTTTTCTCTTACTCTAATTACTGAAGAAGTGGCCCTTCCCTTCACCAAGACCAATCCTTCTACTTATAAAGTAATCTAAATAATCCTTTCTGAAAGTAAGGTCCCAGAATCACTCTATGTCTCTCTTATGGTTATTCATTCTATTTATTGATTTCTTCCTTGAAGCATACAAATATGCCTACTTTAACTTCATCTATTAAAAATAATTTTCCATCAACTTCATCATTTTCTCAAGCTTTGACCTATATTTCTCTATTTTTATTTTCATAAAGTATTATAAAAGAAGGAAAATGTCACTAATTTTTGTCTTTGCTTTTTTTTTCTCACTCCTCAATTCTGTTTTAATTTTTAATTAATAAGACATATGAAAATTCTGTGGTGGAGCTTAAAACTATTAATCATTTTCATTTTGGACTGTACCTATGATGATGCTGATGAACAAATTCCTGATAAGTAAGCTCCCTTATTCCTCAATTTTAGTTTGCTGTGTTGACGAATAGAATACAAGAAACATGTGCTCCACCAAGCTGGAGGGGGCTGCTCCATTCCTCCTCCCCACCATACCCAAGGACATTTTTAACAAGCCTTTCCCCTCTGCCTAGTGCCCAATGAAAGCACTTCCACCCTCCTCTGACTGGGATAATTCAAGGTTCTCACAGGAGACTTGAGAGTGCAGTTTGGGCATGCAGTCTCTAAAACAGGGGTCAGCAACCTTTTTGGCCATGAGAGCCATAAACACCACATTTTTTAAAATGTAATTTCATGAGAGCCATACAGTGCTCACAGTGCACACTTCTGTAACAGTGCGCACTCCTGTAACAGCGCCTGAAAAAAATTGACTTTATGGCTCCTGCAGAAAGAGCCATATCTGGCCCTCAAAAGAGCCAGATATGGCTGGAAAGCCATAAGTTGCCACCCCCTGCTCTAAAAGATTCACCAACACTGGTTTAGAGATGTGCCTAGAAAGTTGAGAAGTAATCATTATGTAAACTTATTCAAAGTTTCCCTTTCAAAATTATCAGTTAGGGAATATAAATTTAGGATGTTTTAATTTCTATTAATATTTATGACATTGCTCCCTCTTCGTTTTCTTCCTACTTTTCTATACTCTCTTTATGTCTTTTGATAGATGATTATGTATAACCTACCACCTAGCTATGGATATATCCCAACACTCTGTCCTAGTGCTTCCCTTTTTCTGAATTTTCTCTTTGTAATCTTATCTCATCCAATGGATTCAATAATTATATCTACACAGATGATATTTCTGACCACTTAACCCCATCATCAACTCCCAGAGGAGATTTCAGTGTACTGCAGAAAAGATGGAAAGATCTATCATGTTCAAAACAGAGTTCATCATCTTTCTCCCCAAATCCAGCCCAATTCCTATTATAATTATTTCTGACAAGTTGTATCCATTTTCCATCTTATTATTTTAGACAAGTTAATAGTTGTGAGAAGCTATCTGAGTTGTTTTGATTTGCATTTCTCTATTCAATAATAGTTTAGAACAGTAATGGGCAAACTTTTTAAAGAGGGGGCCAAAGGAAAGGAAATGCTCATCTGTCAGTCTGTTTCTAAGGCAACTCTTTTGAAGTTTCATTGTATTGTATCCTACTCATTGTATTCCTCAGATTAGGAATGTTGCCTGTGGCTGGATAGAACATTTCAGGGGGCCCGCATCTGGCCTGAGGGCTGTCATTTGCCCATCACTGGCTGAGAACATTTTTATTTACTTATTTATAGTTTTGAAACCACATTAATATAGATCAATAGATTGTATTAGAGAGAGATCTATACTTCCAAATTATAAATACTGTCAAGTAGTAAATTAAAATTGAAAAATAGATTGACAGAGAATATTAAATATGATCTAGAATCAAATGCATATTATAGTCTAGATTAGTGCTTAATAAAACCAAGACCACAAATCATAAAGAAAATAATTCATTGTGCAACTTAACACACAGTGTGTTATGAAGACCAAGAGATATGTGACTTGGGTTCAAACCCTGACTCTTTGGGCAAATGGCTTAATCTCTATGGGCTTCATTTTCCTCATCCTAGATGAATTTTTGATTATATTATCTCTAACATTCAATTTATCTCTAACTCTGTAATCATATGATCCTAAAATGTCTGGATTAATTGAATAGAATGTTAGTGAGAGAGCAGTAAGCCCCTATTTAACACCATTGAATCACAGTAAATTTCAAAAGAATTTCTTTCTATCAAAAATTAATTATAAGGGCAGCTGGGTAGCTCAGTGGAGTAAGAGTCAGGCCTAGAGACAGGAGGTCCTAGGTTCAAACCCGGCCTTCGCCACTTCCCAGCTGTGTGACCCTGGGCGGGTCACTTGACCCCCATTGCCCACCCTTACCAATCTTCCACCTATGAGACAATACACCGAAAGTACAAGGGTTTAAAAAAATTAATTATAAAATAGAGGATAAACTTCAACAATGGTAAAAAAAAAAGTTCTTTAAAATCTTTGACTTAGAAAAAATTTCAGGTTACAATACAGGAATCCAATCACATGTAAATATAAAATATTTACAAAGCAAAATATAGTATATACAGAATAAGAAGGGAAAAAGAAATTAGGGACTTTGATTTCTTAATATTTCTAATAAAATTTTGATATCATATAAAATATAGACATAATTTACTTAAATTTTTGAGAAGAGACATTCTTTAAGTCATCATATAAGAACAATCATATTCATATCATGTAAAAGAAGAAACATACATGATAAATAGCCTCAAGAAAAAGTATCCAAATTCTGATATTCAGAAATTGTCTTGCAACCATCAAGTCACTAAAGAAAATATAATAAAAGTCATTTTTGACACAGCTATATAAAAGCAGACATGCTAATACCATGGCAGTGAAGCTGTGAATTAAACTGATTTTTTGGAAAGCACTTTGGAATAGAAGATAAGAAATCTCCATACCCCTTCATTAGGAATATACCCAGGAGCTTGTAGGAAAGGGAATAATCTGTAAAAAATATTCTTACCATTCTTATCAGCAATATTTATAATATTGAAGTAGTCAAAGAGAAAAATAATTAACTGAGGACTTGGCTAAACACATTCCGAAAATGACACAAATTTATTGTGAAATTTATAACCTTGTTTGCCTTTTTATTCTTTCCTTTTTTTCTTCTTTGCATATTTTAATATTTTATTTGGAGCTAAAATTGATATTTGGAGGAAAAATTACTGAGATTTTTCTTAATTTGCCTGAATTTTCTGAATTTTCTGAGATTTGTGGCCTTCAGTAGAATGTCTTCAGAATTTTCCTAGCTAATCTATCTGCTCCATTCACTCTATGCTCTCAAAAATGTACTTTTTCCTTCCATCACAGCCTGGACTTTCCAAACTCTTCATACTCTTGCCTTTACTGAAAATAACCTTCCTTCCCCTTGTTATCTATTGAAATTTAACCTCTAAAATCCACCTCCAATCCATCTTCCCTTCTCTCTCATATCTCTGACTCCCATTCAAGATGACCTTCCCCTTCAAATCTTACAAAACTCGACATTTTAGATGTCTCTAGAACTACTATGTAACTGTACATCTTAGAAAATTACCTGGAAGTAATGGGAAAGTTAATGATTTACTCAGGGTCACAGAGGCAAGTATATGTCAGTAGAGAATTGAATCATTCCTAGACTTTCTGAAAGTGAGATAACTCTTAATTTATACTTCTTGTCTATTTATATTCTTTACTTTGTATAATGTATTTATAACCCAAATGTCATCCTTCATTCTGTATAATTATGTGTTTTTAAAAGTTGAAATTGAGGAATCCCTTTAACAGGAGATATGAAGAAGAAGCAAATTTATAAATAAAATCTTAGAACTTGGATACGAAGAGAAAGGAAGAAGAGATAAGACATTATATTAGTCAGTAGAAGTTTTGAGAATATACCTACTTCATTGATATAGGTTTTTATTAATATTGAGAGATGGAGGATTTGTTTCTTAAAGAAGCAGGAAGCTGCACCTGCATTGAATTGTGACATAAACACATGGTCACAAATCCAACCTCAGCCCCTTACTACATGAGGGGACCAGGGTCAGTCACTCAACATATTTGGCTCAGTCCAAAAACAGTGATAATAAAAGAACCTACCTCAAAATGTTGTTGGGGGAATCAAATAGGACAATAATTGTATAACACTGCATAATGCTTCACATTTACTTAATGCTATATAAATGTAAGCGATTAATTAGTATTCCTTCTTCCCTGTTTATTGCTATCTCTCTGTCTTTGTCCTCCTGTCTCTGTCTCTGTCTCTTTCTCTGTCTCTGTCTCTCTCACCATCTGACCTAACTATTGGCAATGCCTTATTTTAGTGCATATGTTAAATTGTATAAAGTTCTGTTTTTCAAGCTATTTTAGGGAAGATATTGTCAGTGACTTTGGCCCAGAAGAAAGCAGATTTACTAGAGGAGCTGCTCTAAAAACTAGCATTACTTCAGAAGGCCAAAGATGATAGCAAAAGCAGATAATCCCAGAAATCAGACTGCTGCATTATGAGACTTTGAGACCGTGGACACAATGTACTAGACAATGGGGATTGTATCACCTGTCCCTTTCATATCTCTCTACAACCCATTAAAATTTTGTTTTTAAGATTTTTGTACCAGAAGGGGAGTGCCTCCTTAATGACTAGCTATCAAAGAGTTTTTCAATCATTTTTAACATCGTACTGAGGCACATAAAAACATCTTAGGCCCTCCATGTAATGTATAGTCATAATATTTAGAATGCTTCATTGAGGAAACCAACTGTCAGGTTCCCCAAGAAAACAAGGGATAATTGTAAAATTTATTTTTCAAATATTGTATTAATTCCTATATTTGGAGGAATTACTGTGTATTCCCGTGTCTAGGATCTAGATCAAAAACACCATCTAGTATGCTGCTTTTTGCATTTTCGTTATCTTAGGAATGCAAAAGAATATCCTTTTTTCCCCAGTGTACCTACAAAACTTCACTTGTCAATTCAAGTAAGATTTGAGGGCATTATGGACCACCTCTTAATTAGCTATCACCAGTTAAAGATGTCTTGGAATGATCAAGTAAGGAAGGGAATAATGAGTTCCTAAAAATCTATTTATTGGGTGACCTGGTACAGGTCCTCTCCTGGTAACAAAAGAGCCATAGAGATCATCTTTATCAGTTATGATGCCAACCTAATTAATAAACCTGATGTAGTCAATAAACTTACATTTTATGCAATAACCAGTCTCTAAAGATAATGTCAATCCTAACATAATGTAATATTCATAATTGAAATTATTCTATATAGCATCTAGTTATCAGTTTGTAAGCTATTATTACTTTAGCCACGGTAAATTAATTGTTGCTTGTTTCATTTGGAAAATGATAAAAGCAATACCTAGGTGTGATGGAATGAAAAAACTGTATTAATGTATAAATTTATTCAGTACAGTGGTAGATCAGGAAGCTGCTCTGAGGACTCAACAAAAACCGATGCCTTCATAGTGAGAGATTTCCAAATTGGAAATGCTATCTGTTAAGGAAACAAATAGGATCTATTTGTTTCCTTAACAGATAGCATTCCCAACAAATGTTGATCAGTGACACAATGGAAATTTGATACAAGTTAGGTTTTATGCCAAGGGAATAATACTCTTCATTGTGATTATTTTCCTTCCCTGGATATAAAAAAAGAGTTGGGAATCAGGACCACATTAGTAGAAGGTTTTTCTCATGTGGATGGGTAGAATCTGAAATGTAATTATTGTCTCTAAGCACAGAAATCTTATCTTGATAACTTGTTTCTAAGCAAAGAGATACTCAGTAATTTAAGGGATAGAATGGTGCAAATATTAATTTTCTCCTGACTGTAAAGATCCAAGTATCTATAAAAGGATTTCAGAACAGTTCTTTCCCTACCTGTTTCTTCTACTGTTTCTCTACTGTTTCTCCCATTAAATACAGGTGTGGGGAATGACAAAAGTTTCTATTCCCACCATCTACCAGGATAAATATTACAAGTCTGAGTAACAGAATTAACTGGAAAGCCTATCATCAACCACTCCACAGGATTTAATGTTCTATTAATTAGAGATTGATTGAGCTTAACCAGTAAATGCCTATGTA
The DNA here is from genome assembly GCF_016433145.1 of Gracilinanus agilis. Taxonomy (NCBI): domain Eukaryota; kingdom Metazoa; phylum Chordata; class Mammalia; order Didelphimorphia; family Didelphidae; genus Gracilinanus; species Gracilinanus agilis. The sequence continues at coordinate 90,468,149 of NC_058135.1, forward strand.
GGAGCTAATGGGGATAGTGATGATCAGTGATTTAAACCTTAGTGTGAATGAGTTTAATCAAATTTATTTTTTCTTCAAATCCTGCTGAGACACATGAAGGCATAGAAATGAATATTTTGAGAGGATAGGTTGGGAGAGGATTCAGGAAGTAATTTTAAATCACAGGACATGGTAAAAGAAAATGGGCTCATTTTCATTCATTTCATTCATGAAATGCCTCATTAGGAAATAAAGGGACATATCTGGTCATGAACTTGTGAAAGATAGTGGAAGGACTAAAAGATGTAGATGAATTGCATAGAATCATCTTTTCTTATTCTTCAAGAGGCCATAAATAATCTACCTAAGTTTCTTCTAAGCCCTGTAGTCTTTTACCTCTCATGCTACTGTAAGAGGCATAAGTTTAAAAGTAGGTATGTAGGTAGGCTAGGAAAAGCCTTAGCTGGAGGTCATGGACATACTAAATGGAATGCAGGAGAAGGAGGAAGTGGCTTGTGCCTGAGAAGGACTCCATGGTGGATGGCACAAACTGTTGCTGACCCTGGGAGATCTCAGAGCTAGGGGAGTTGTATCCAGATTCCCTGGGATCCTGAGAGTGGTGAGGCTTACAGCAGAGGACATCAGACCTGCAGAGCAGCACCAAGTAGGGAAGTGTTTTGTGATCTGGTGGACAGCATTGCAAACTTTCTCTCCCTACCTGGATACCTTGGATCACCTGATCTGGTGGAGTTGACTCCTGGCATCCTGAAACCATCCCTGGATTAGCCGTGAGATCCCAAGTAAAGCCACCCTCAGGTCCTCAGCTAAGCTGACCAAACCTGGCTGCAACCAGGTTGGGAGGAACTTTTCCCTTGTGACTCCAGTTCAGCTGTTTTTGGACCCTGTCTTGCTTAGATCATAGGAGAGTGAAGTCAAGTCCTTTCCCTGTCTCTGTGGTTTGCCCTTAGCTTTTAAGTGTCATAAACACTATTCCCATCCTTAATCTTTGTTTGTCTTTGATTAAATGTGTAGCCTTAACTTATAAACTCCTGCCTTTACTTTGCTGATTACCATAGACCTAGTCTTGGTGCTTCAGAGTGGCAGTTTGACCTAACAGCCAATTCAGTAACAGACACCCCTTTGCTGTTAAACTTTAGTCTCCCTACTTGTGGGCCCCTTCCTGTCATGCCTCTCTCTCACACCCACCTGGACCCATATTTACTGTTCAAGGCACCTTTCCCTGGTTTCTACCTTAACACTACCCTAAAAAAAATGATCAAAAAAGGCATGAGAAGGATGGGTCAGTAATAGGAGTCAAAGACATATTTGAGCTTTTCAGGTTGAACCATTGTCATAGCTCCCAAGATGTGGAAAGAGTTGTAGAATTGAAATCAAAAGAACTGGACTGAAATCTCCACTCCAACATTTGCTATTTGTGTTATTTTAAGCAAATTAATTAACTGCTATTATGCTTGGTTTTTCAGTATTAAAAGAAGGGAGTTGTACAAGATGACTTTAAAAATCCATTCCATCTCTATGATCACGTTAATTCAGGGTGACCTTCATACTACAATGAATCATCAGACAATTAATCCAGCAGAAGATGCACTTCTGATTCTATAATTCTTTAAGGGTTTTGGCAAAACCAAGACACTGGGTATATTTCTCTTAATATTATTATTTGCTCCACACTGGCTTGTATTCTGTTTTATTTTGCTATTAACTAGAGTGGAGAAAAGAATTTACTCTTTCTCCTTGGTGAAGTTTTGTGCCCAGGGGCCTATCATGACTAATTTCAGGATCAAAGAAATCTCCTTAGGAAATGTCTTAAGCCCCAAGAACTTACAGTGATTCAAATTTTAGCTGACAGTACCCAATAAAAAAAATCAGTATGTTCCATTTCTTCCTTAGTCCTACTGAGAAATACAGTATATATTTGATGATAGGATATGTTTTTGTGAAACTATTTCTGTTCGTGTTAGTATTTCTTATTCTTGGAAAAATTTAGTTAAAATAACAAAAATATGCTATACTGATCTAAACACCCCCTTTACTTAGTGTAGGTGCCAGAATTAAGTTTGATACTTTGGAAGTTGCATTAACATGTTAAAGTTTCCACAGGGCATGTTAACTGTCTGAAAGAACTAATGGAACTTCCAAATATTGCTCTTCTATTCTCAGGGGAATCTGATTCATTAATGGCACACACTTATTGGAAATGTCTGAGGGCTGGGAATGACAACTTGAATGAAGTCTGGATCTTATTGAATTTTAAAGAACCAGATTTCTTCCTTGTGCAATATAAATAAGCAAGGTAAATGATCCCAGGGAAAATGTTTTTAATAATCTTTTTTTAAAATTTATTTACAATTTTAAAAAATGCTAAATATTCTCCCTCCTTCTTGTCCCAAATATACCCAATTAGAAAGGAAGCAATATGCCAATTATGCATGTGAAATCATGCAAAATATTTCTATATTCATCATGTTGCTGGAAAACTAAGAAAAATAAAGTAAGCAAAAATAGTATGCTTCACTCTGAACTCAGAGTTCATCAGTTGTCTTTCTGAATGTAGGTAGCATTTTTCATCATAAAATCATTTGAAATGTCATGAATTATTTTCTTGACCAAAAATCTTTCACAGTTGGTCATCATTACGTGTTAGTGTGTACAATGTTATCCTGGTAACCTATATATTTTTTAAAAATTAATTTGATTTTCCCCAATTATATGTAAAAACTATTTCTAATACTTTGAAAGCAATTTTGAATCTCAAATATTTTCCTGTCTATTCTTCCACCCTGCTGAAATGATAATCAATACAACATAGAGTTTACATTTGCAATCATGTAAAACATTTCCCCGTATCAATCTGTTTGAGGAAGAAAAGCCCAACAAAAATAATTAAGAAAGAAAAAAAGTTTGCTTTGATCTAGATTCAAACTCAATCAGTTCTGTCTCTGAAAGCATATGACAATTTTTTTCCATGAGTCCTCTGTAATTGTTTTGTATCATTGTATCACTAAGAATAGCTAAATTATTTACAATTATTTATCAAACAGTATTCTTGTCACTGTGTACAATGTTCTCCTGGACCTGCTTAATTCATTCTGCTTCATTTGATATAATTCTTTCCAAGGTTTTGTTGCGTGAGTGTGTGAGTGTGTGTGTGTGTGTGTGTGTGTGTGTTCCTCCTGTTCATCATTTCTTATGGCACAATAATATTCTATTACAATAATACACTATGAATTATTCAGCCATTCCCCAATTGATGGGTATCCCAACATTTTTCAATTCTTTGGTCCCACAAAAACAGCTGCTTTAAAAAAATTTGTATTTACATGAATACAACTACAAAATACTTTCCAGATAATTAAAACTTGACCTAAACAATTGGAAAAACATTGATTGCTCACTGGTAGGATGAGCTAACATAAGAAAAATGACCATTCTACCCAAATCAATTTACTTATTTAGTGCCATACTCATGAAACTCCAATTTTTTTTCCTGAATTAGAAAAAACTATAACAAAGTTCATTTTGAATAACAAAAGATAAAGAATATGAAGGGAAATAATGAAAAAAATGTGAAGGAAGGTGGCCTAGCAGGACCAGATATTAAACTATACTATAAAGCAGCAGTCATCAAAACAATATGGTACTGGCTAAGAGACAGAAGGGAGGATCAGTGGAATAGACTTGGGGTAACTGACATTAGCAAGACAGTGTATGATAAACCCAAAGAGCCCAACTTTGGCGACAAAAATCCACTATTTGACAAAAACTGCTGGGAAAATTTGAAAAGAATATGGGAGAGATTAGGTTTAGATCAACATCTCAAACCCTACAACAAATTAAATTCAAAATGGTTGAATGATTTGAATATAAAGAAGGAAACTGTAAATAAATTAGGTGAACATAGAATAGTAAGTATACTTGTCAGATCTCTGGGAAAGGAAAGATTTTAAAACCATGCAAGGGTTAGAAAAAATTACAAAATGTAAAATAAATAATTTTGATTATACTAAATTAAAAAGTTTGTGTACAAACAAAAACAATGCAACCAAAATCAGAAGGGAAACAACAAACTGGTAAAAAATTTAGAACAAACAACTCTGACAGAGGCCTAATTACTCAAATATAAAAGGAAATAAATTAGTTGTATAAAAATCAAGCCATTCCCCAATTGATAAATGGGCAAGGGACATGAAGAGCAATTTTTAGATAAAGAAATCAAAACTATCAATAAGCACATGAGAAGGTGTTCTAAATCTCTAATAATTAGAGAAATGCAAATCAAAACAAATCTGTGGTACCACCTCACTCTAGCAGATTAGCTAACATGATAGCAGGGGAGAGTAATGAATGTTGGAGGGGATGTGGCAAAATTGGGACCTTAAAGCATTGCTGGTGGAGTTGTGAATTGCTCCAGCCACTCTGGATGGCAATTTGGAACAATGCCTAAGGGGATTTAAAAGACTATCTGCCTTTTGATCCAGCCATAGCACTGCTTGTTTTCTACCCCAAAGAGATAATAAAGAAAAAAGACTTATACAAAAATATTTATAACCACACTCTGTGGTGGCAAAAAAATTGGAAAATGTGGGAATACCCTTCGTTTGAGAAATGACTGAACAAATTGTGGTATCTGTTAGTGATGGAATACTATTGTGCTCAAAGGAATAATGAACTGGAGGTATTCCATGTGAACTGGAATGACCTCCAGGAATTGATGCAGAGTGAAAGGAGCAAATCCAGGAGAATATTGTACACAGAGAGTGATATACTGTGGTACATTTGAACATAATGGACTTCTCTACTTGCAGCAATGCAAGGATCCAGAGCAAGGCTGAGGGTGTTATGAGAAAGAAAACTAGCCACATTCAGAGGAAGAACTGTGGGAGTAGAAATACAGAATAAAAACAACTGCTGGAACACATGGGCTGATGGGGATATTATTGGGGATGTAGACACTAGAAGATAACTCTTGTTTATCAATAATATGGAATTAGGTCTTAATCATCAATACATATAAAACCTAGTGGAATTTTGAGTTGGCTACAGGGGTTTTGGGGATTTTGGGGGAAAGGGAAAGAACATGAAATATGTAACTATGGGAAAATATTCAAAATTAAAATTTTAAAAAAAGGAAAAAAATAAAAGGTTGTATGCCCAATTCATTTATCTCCATTTTCTCTATTTTGTTGTTATAAACACTCAGGGATATAAATTTTTACCAGAGTACTACTTTGGGTGTAACCCATAAATTTTTATATGTTTTTTCCTCATTGTCATTCTCTTAAATGAAATCATTATTTTTTTCTATGATTTCTTCTTTGACCCACCAATTTTAAAAAATTAGACCATTTATTTTCTAATTAATTTTAATTTGCCTCACCTTAAACTCTTATTGATTATAATTTTTATGGTATGATTTGAATAAATGCATTTATTATTTCTGCTTTTCTGCATTCAGTTGTGATGTTTTATGTCCCAGTACATGGTCAATCTTTGTAAATATACCCTGTGCTGCTGAAAAGAAGGTATGTTCCTATGTTCCTTTTTAACATTTTAAATTTTCTCCAGATATCTAGGAACTCTAATTTTTCTAACATTTCTAGCATTTCATTTACTACCCTTACTTCCTTATTTCTCTCTCATTTCTCTTTTTATTCTTCTTTTCAATTTTGTATTTGGGCATCATATTTTCTGTTTAAGTCTGGTCTTTTCTCCAGAAATGCTTGAAAATATTCTATTTTATTAAGTAACCATACCTCCTCCTGAAAGAATATAGTCATTTTCAATGGGTATGTGATTTTTATTTGTCAACCTAGTTCCCTTGCCTTCTGGAATATTGTATTCCAAGCCTTCCATTCCTTCAATGTGAAAGCTGCCAGATCCTGTGTAACCTTGATCAGGGCTCCATGATATTTGAATTGTTTCTTTCTGACTACTTGCAATATTTTCTCCTTGTTTGGGGAGATCTTGAACTTGTCTATAACATTCCTGGGAGTTGTCATTTGGGCATTTATTGTAGGAGGTTATATGTGTATTTTTTCAATCTCTATTTTATCATCTTGTTCAAGAAAATCAGGTTAATTTTTCAAATAATTTCTTGTAAAATGATGGCTAGGCTTTTTTTTTCTTAAATTTTCTCTCTTGGATCTTTTTTCCAGTTTAGTCATTTTATTCAATGAAATATTTCATACTGTCCATTATTTTTTTCATTTTTTTCATTTTTTCATTCTTTGATTTTGTTTGATTGTTTCTTGATGCCTTGTGAAGTCATTAATTTCTATTTGCCTAAAAATTTCCAATAAAGGAGATTTTTAATGTCTGAATTTCTTCCATGATGTTTTGATTCTCCTTTTCCTTTTCATGGCACTCATTTCTTCATTGTATTTTTGCTCCTTTTTTCAAGAAGATAAATTCTGATTTTTTTATATTTTTTTTATTTTAAACCCTTAACTTCTGTGTATTGGTTCCTAGTTGGAAGAGTGGTAAGGGTAGGCAATGGAGGTCAAGTGACTTGCCCAGGATCACACAGCCGAGAAGTGTCTGAGGTCAGATTTGAACCTAGGACGTCCTGTCTCTAGGCCTGACTCTTAATCCACTGAGCTCCCCAGTTGCCCCCTCAATTCTGATTTTTAAGTTTTTTTTTCTTTTTGCATTACTTTAATTTTTTCCCATTTTTCTTCAATCTTTTATTTGTTTTTTTTTTTAAATTCCTTTTTAAGTTCTTCCAGAGCTATCAATGAATTCCTGTTTTAGGGGGGAAATTTGCATTTGTTTCCTTGGATCTCAACATCTCCTGTTGGTTCTGTTCTTTGCCATTTTTCCCATAGAAATTTTTGGGGGCTGAATGTTTTGTTTTAGTTTTTTACAGCTGTTTGCTCATTTTCTTGCCTGTATACTAGGAAATCTGCAATCTACTTGTCAATTTTGTCTTATCTTATGGCTGGCAGTGTTTCATCCTGGGGCTGTTTTCATTGCTGCCACAAAGGCTTAAGAATGCCCAGCAATATGGACCTCTGCTCCTCACTGCCAGGGGCTGATACTTCATGGGTTGGGTCAGAGGTGTTCTTTTGTTAAAGTATCCTGTGACTGTTGTTCCTGAAGTTGCCTACACCCTGGTTCTGAGTCTGGCATTGTCAGTGTGTTGGGTGGTCAGCCAGCACCCTTCCGTGTGCCATTTCATTTCCTGGTTCCCCCTTATATTATGAAAAATCAACTCTTTCTGGTTACCTTTCACATTGTTTTCAGTAGGAGCGTCCCCTTGTTTGTGTTGCTTTGGCTCTTATCCTTTTGAGGCACTTTTTAAAGATCAGTTTGGAAGGATAATCAGAGGGATTGCATGCTTTTGTGGCTACTAAGATGCCATATTAGCTCTGCTTCTCATTTTCTAAATTCTTCTTGAACTACCCCATTAATTCTTTTTTGAGCTTGATACCAATTCATGTTTTTCTGGGAGATAAGGGATGCAGCAATAATGACTTTGTTACTTCTTCTGTCTTTATGTCTTGGTCTTCCTTGTCATGAAAATAACTTTCTGTTTTGTGTTTCTTTTTTGTTTTTGCTTTTTATTTCCCAGCCTATTTTGAACTTAAAAAAACTTTTAAAGTTGGGTTCTGTTCCCACGATGAAAGGAGCACTGTTCAAAACTTCACATTCTTTGTGAAGCCACCTTCAGAGTTAGTTCTTGGGATATGTAAGTTTTCAGTTTTTCAAGGTGGTAGGATTTAAGGAAACATGTGTTTAATATTCTCCTATCCTGTGCTCTTGTCTGTTAGCAATCATGATCACTCTTTACCATCTTTGAACTGTTACCAGCGTCCACTCTTCTTCTGTGGCTGAAAGTGCTAGTGTGTACTAGTGCTATTCCTTATCCTGAGATTGAGAATCATGATTTGGATCTGCTTATGGACAATGCTTTGAATCTTGTACCCAGAGCCAGCAAAGGGACTTCTTCAATCTCCTTCTGAGCAGTTGTGAACCACCCTTAATATCTGTGAATGAGAGCTCTGGTGGCCTTGGTTGTTGATTCAGCTGCCCCCCAAAACCTGGGACCCCAAGGAAAATAATATAAACAAAGATATTTCAGTGTTTCAACTTCTGAGTAATAGAAGGATGGTAAACTTGAAGAACAGAAATGGGTTTCTTTATTGAATAGGTTTATGATGGTTCTTTATAATAATAAATATCACAATTATATACTTTTTAAAAATTACAACATAAATGTACAAAGCAATTCAACATTATGAAAGCACTTTTCTGTAAGCACTGTGGAAACTTGTGGAAAGGGTAAGATAAGTATAAGCAGACCATTTTTCATATGAAGAAAATAAAATCAAAAGAGATCAAATTACTATTATTAGGAATTCAGGTAGATTTGGGTTTAGATCATTCCTCAGACACTATCTTTGTAACTTTAGGTAATTTATCTAACTTTTATATATCTTAGTTTGATCATCTACAAAATGTAGTTTGGGGGCATGATTTGCTCTAATATTTCTTCCACCTCTTAGCCCATGCTGACATATCTATTCATGGTTTGGGTTTAAAAACACATCTTGTGGCTCCCAGTCTACAAATATTTTCCTTATTCTTCCATATGATTTATCTTCTCATTTTATTCAATAACAAAATAATTAATATTTTCTCTTCATTTTAGTACATTTAACAGTTTTTTTTAAAGTCTTCCTTAGTATTATAGTTATACAATGATATATTGATTTTTGAACATTTCAAGATTTTTGGAATGTGAATTTGAACCACCTGGGAAACCTCTGCCATGAGATAGTAATAATCAGATTATGATGGCACTAATATTTACAAGTATATTACCACTATCTAAAAAAATCATAATGAAGTTTTAAACACTCAAATGATTAAAGAGTGTTATAGAGTTGAAATTCATCCTCAGGAGAGTTATACTACATAGAGAGCCAAGATTTGGATAGTTTTATATTTGGGTTCAAGCTACCTTTTTATGCCCTTGAATAGTTTCCCTGGATGAGCTGTTTGTATGTATCAACCATGCTGAAAACAGACAATGTTCATAGGAATGATGAGAACAAGGTAGTAAGATTGTCAGGGGAAAAAGCCCTTCATCTGAAAACTAAGTTCTATATAAAATTGAATATATGATTTTTCTTTGTGCAATATAAATTGAAAAGAAACTGTAGTCTTAAGAAGATTAATTTGTGGGGTAGAGGAGAACATGGCATTATTTTTGTTTTCTACATGTTGATTGGACATATGTTGCTAGTTCCTCTTGAGCTCACAGGAAGGAGTAATGTTGGTAGATATAATTAGTTGTCATTGGATCCTTGTGGAGCCCCACATGCTTTAGGAAATAACTAGACATTAATAAAAAGGGATGCCTTGGGAAAGGAGACATGTATGAACCACATTTTCTTCTTTTCACAGTTACCAAACTAAAGATCAGGGAAATTTCATAGAAATTGAACACTGGCTTGGATTTCAATGATACATTTAAGAGGATTTTATGATATCCTTACGGACAAGGTGAAAAGATTAATTCAAATTGCATTAAATATAGGTAAAGTCAGAACCTATTGATTGATAAAACTCAATGAGAAAACATGAAGAACTATATATCAATCTAAAGGAAGGTTCTAGAGAGGATTGCAAGGGATCTGTCCTCAATACTATTCAGTATTTTAAATGATATTGTGAATTGCATAAATGCCTTCCTTAATCAGTTTATAAAATGATAGAATCTCAGATGTATAACTAACAAAATGTAAGGCAAAAAACAGGATCCAAAACTATCTGAAAAGGGAAAATTTAGTAAGATGAAAGAGAATAAGAATTGATTGGAAATACTTACACTTGTGCTATGAAATCTTCACAAAAATACACTGCTAGATAATAATTCATATGAAAAAACTTAAGGGTTTTATTGGACTTCAACATTAGTCAAGGATGTGAAACATTAGCCACAAAATAAAAGTTAATTTTAAGGTGCTTATAATAGATACATAATGTCTATAACAAGGAAAACTATAGACCTGTTTTTCTTTTCTTTATTATATATTATAGAATGTAATGTATAACTTTCAGCACTGCATTTTATATTGCTTTTCTTTTTTTTTTAATTTTTTTTTAAACCCTTGTACTTCAGTGTATTGTCTCATAGGTGGAAGATTGGTAAGGGTGGGCAATGGGGGTCAAGTGACTTGCCCAGGGTCACACAGCTGGGAAGTGGCTGAGGCCAGGTTTGAACCTAGGACCTCCTGTCTCTAGGCCTGACTCTCACTCCACTGAGCTACCCAGCTGCCCCCTCAGCACTGCATTTTAGAAAGGATGTAGATAAGCAAGAAATTACCCAAAGTGGGACAATTAGAATGGCTTGCAGACTAGAAACCATGCCTTATGAGAATGATTTGAAGGAACTGAGGATATTTAGATTAGAAGAGAATAGATTTAGGAAATTGTCCTCATGCCATAGGATAAAGGGATTATAATTATTCTGCTTAATTGCAAGGTCCTTTTCCCAGTCTTTATTTTTTTGACCTTTCAATAAACATTGACACTATTGATCACCCTCTCCAAATTGATATTTTCTTTACTCTAAGTTTTCAGAACACCTCTTGCTTTCTCATGATACTCCTCATACCTGTGTTTTAGCTCCTTCTTGGTTTCTTTAGAGATGAGGCATGAGTCATACTTGATCAAATGTAGGGATCTTTTCCATCTCTAAGAGTCTATAATTCTATAAAGTTTTCAACACACAAAAAATGTTAATTACTTTATATGAGGCAGCTAGGTAGTGGAGTTTATGGCAGGATCTGATTTCACATCTTGCCTCAGACACTTATGAGCTCTGAAAACCTTGGCAAGTCATTAACCTCTGTTTTCTTCAATTTTCTCAACTATAAATCATGATCAGAATATCATTTACCTCACAATTTTGTTGTGAGGTAACACAGCACAGTATCTGACACATAAGAGGGACTTAATGTATGCATATTCCCTTTTCTCTTCTATATTATGTATTATAAAAATTTTTAAATCATACATAATTATATATTATTATGATGTAAGAAAATCTTTTTGGTTTGGTAGAATTTTCTTTGTCATTACCTTTATCTTCTCAAGATCCATTTTGTTAGCCACAATTTGAAGAAAAACATTAAAGGTGGGGAAAGCTGGAAAATTTTTCTCCTAATAGTAATCAGTAGCTTTTAGCCACTATTGGTATGAAGTATAAGCACTGGAAAAGAGGTATTCCAATAAGAGAAATATAGCTTGGAAAATTATGACAAGAATTTTTCATGGGAACAAAAATATAATTCATTGAGTAACAAAGAAAAATATAAAACAAAAGCATACCTTGACCCCCTACCCTCTTCCCTGCAATTGCTTTTTCACTTCACTCCTTCACAATTGTATGCATTTGAATGAGAAAATGAAAATAAATATTTTTTTCTAAAAAGAAGTCAGCTGTATTTTGGATTGCTATTCCTTCTTCTTAATATGGAATGCATAAATATTGGAAATATTTTTTCACTTGTCTGGATTTTAGTTCAGTGTAATGACCAATTTTCCTTAGCATAGATAGGAAATCCCATACTCTATATAAGTTAGTATTAATAATTGATATTTTAATGATGTTTAATGTAATTTAAAATATTATAAATATTACCACCTTCGATACAAATGATAACCCTATTAAGGAAATACTGCAAGTATTTTTTGTCCTTTTTATGTATGAAGAATTTTATGTTCAAAGAAATATAGTGATTTATCCTTGGTTTTCCAAGTAGTAAATGACCAAGATACACCTCAAATCCACGTCTTCTCTACCAATTTCTAGGATTTCTTGTGTTTTACCATGTTGTTTCTCTAGTCAAATGTGAATTTGTTTGAGTATACCATGATTCTGCCAAAAGTAATGACTTTATCATATTACATATTGCATAATATTTTTATTATTGCAATTTTTTTCTTTTCATATATCATGTTATAAATTTATTAGATTAAAAAAGCTTAATATCCAAAGTGCCAATAAAGAAGAGAACATATCTTTTTGCTTTGTCCTTTTTCAGGGATGTGACTATATATAGGTGGCAACTATATTCCCTAGAACTTATCTGTCCTACTAGAATTTAAGCTCTTGGATAGCAGAGCTATCTTTTTATTTTCCATTGTACCTTGCACGTACTACATGCTCATTAAATATTTCCAGCTAATGAATACTATACAAGAAGAAGAAAACTAAATCAACCAAATGGAAGAAACTGTAATAAGTTTAAACAAGAATAGGGTTAGTAGTCATAGTTTGATGCCTCATTATTCTAGTTCTAGAGATAGTTTTATGCCTTAGGATTTAATTCACAATCTTAACCTTTCCATGACTTAAAAGATAATTTCTGTGACATAAATTTCTACCACTCAATAATCAACATATTGGGAAGTCTCCTGAAATTTGATGCTCATTAAAATAATTGAAATACAGTCTATTTTGAGACCCATAATTGAAACTTTTTACAACTTAGCAGTACAAATTAGAAGCCATTTTATGGCATAACCTTTAGGAATGATAGGGTTGCCACAGTGAGGCAAAGAAGAAAAACATTAATAAAGATGGGATTTATCTATTCTTATAAAATCATGGATTCCTGAAGTATTAAAGCTTTATTCATTGCATGTCAAAACTAGAGGAGTTCTTGGTATTCAACTTTGCTTTATTTCACAAATGAGTAACCAGAAGACTACAAAGATGAAATGACTCCACTATGGCCAAACAGCAGGTCACTGATTGAGCTGCCATTTCATGGAATGTAGTTCTTTTTATTAAACTATTTTGTCTACTTAGAAAAATATTTTAAATTACTCAAAGAATTCTATACAGTATAGAGCAGAACTATTTTTGGATAATAGAAAATATATTTGTTTAAAAAAGAACAGAAATTAACTAAGACGTAATCTTCCATTCCTTTTATTAGTCTCCTGAGATGAGTTTATCTATAGATGAAAGGGTCCTTCAAGGTTTTATCTATGAGGAAGTGGAGGCTGAGGATTTAAATTACTTTCCTAAGTCCTTTCTTGCACTTAAAGTAGTAAAGCCAGAATACATACTAAGGTTTTAACTACTAATTTAATGATCTTTCTTCTGAATCTTATTTTATTACTACAGTTAAAATATTTAATTTAATTAAAAATGTTATTAATATAATTTATTATCAGGTATTTCAGTTCTTCCCTCCCCACCTCACATGATAGAAAACATCATCCAGTAAACAAATGTCTAGATATAAATTATCTTTCACATTCCCACTTCTCAGTTCATTCTATAGAGACAAAATTCACTGGATTTTTCTGAGGAACTTGTAATGGGCTGCTTCCAAAAGAAGTTATTCTTCAAGTTTATTCTTCATATAGCAAATGTGTAGCTATAGCTATCTATCTTTCTATCTACCTATCTATCTATCTATAAAATCTTCTCTTGGTTTTACTTATTTCACTCTTTACCTCGTAGTTTTTTCCAAGATTTTTTTTAATTAATCTGCCCATCATTTCTTATAGCAGAGTAATATTGCATCACAATCATATACTACAATTCATTTAGTCATTCCACAATTGATGAACTATTTAATTAAACTTTATATTTTCTGCTTAAGTAAAAATAAAGAGAGGAGGCAGTCAGTAATATTATTCAAAGCATCCCATAATGACAGTCAAAATGGAATCCAAATGTCATTGGGCATAATCTGAACTTAAGTTATAGAACATTCATTTAATAAACATTTATTAAGCACCTACTCTTCTAGGTACTGTGGTAAGCACTAGGGATAATAAAAAGCCCAAAAGATAGTCCCTGCCATCAAAATACTCTAAGTCTTAAGGGGATAGAGGGACAATAAGCAAACAATTATATACAAACAAGCTATAACTGGTATATTTTTTAATTCATAGAAATAGTATTATGGAAAATTGAGAAAGACTTCTTGAAACTTGCAAAATTTTATAGGGGACTTGAGGAAGTTCCCATTCTAATATCTTCAATAAGTGGTGATCAAGCTTTAACCCAAAGACCTCTAAGGGATAAAAGTGCACTTCTTTCTGAAGCAGACTACTATACATCTGAATAACTCTTAATTGTCAGGCATGTATTTCTTAAATCAAGATGAAATTTGTACCTTCTCAACTTCAACTAACCCATTATTCATAATTCCAAGTCTGAAGGTTCTCACTCATCTTATTTGTTTCTTCTAGATAATTTTGACCATGATAATTGATTATTAGTATAGCATTTTTATTATTATTATTATTTATTATTATTATTCCTGTTGACTCCTTAGGAGCATAGGGCCACAACCATCTCATGCCAGCGGACTCTGTTCTGGGCAACTTCCCCCAGCTGGGCCCATGTCATTCCAACTGTTTTTGTTTCATTTTCGGCAGATCTTCGCCAGGTCTGTTTTGGTCTTCCGACTTTCCTCCTCCCTGAAGGGTTCCAGCTCAATGCCTGTCTGGCTACGTTGTCTTCCGGTTTTCGTAGCGTATGTCCTATCCATCTCCACTTATGTTTCTTTATGTCCTGACTGATGGGATACTGGATTGTTGTTTCTCAGAGTCTGGCATTGGAGATCTTTTCAGGCCATCTGATGTTCAAGATGTAGCGTAGACATCTATTAACAAAGACTTGGAGTTTATTGGTGTTAGCGCTTGTCACTCTCCAGCTTTCTGATCCATATAGGAGGATGGCCTTTACGTTGGTATTGGAGATTCGGAGCTTAGTGACAAGGGATAGTGCTTTGGAGATCCAGACAGACCGCAGGATGTTAAATGCCTGTCTGGCTTTGTTGATTCAGTTTCTGATGTCCTCATCTGCTCCGCTGTCCTTACTGACTATGCTACCCAAATAGGTGAAGTGGTCCGTCTCCTTGATGTTTTCTCCCTGTAGTTGGATTGGCAGGTCCTGTCTGCTGTTGACTGTGATCACCTCGTCCTTCCTCTTGTTGATCTTCAGACCTGTCTTCTCCGCTTCTTCAGAGAGTCGTGCAAGTTTGGCTTGCGCATCCTGCTGCTTGTGAGAAAGGAGACAGATGTCATCCGCGAAGTCAAGGTCTTTAAGCTGTTTGGTATGAGTCCATTGAATGCCCATATTGTTGTCCTTGGTAATTCTTCTCATGGTCCAATCTATGACCATCAAGAAGATAAGGGGCGAAAGCAAGCAGCCTTGCTTCACTTGGGTCTTCACTGTGAAGGGAGCCATCAGTTTCCCATTGTGGATGACCTGGCAGGTAAAGTCTTCGTATAACTGCTGGATGATGTTGATGAGCTTCGGGGGAATCCCGTAGTGCTGCATCAATCTCTAGATGATGTTCCTGTCTACACTGTCAAATGCCTTCTCGAAATCCACGAAAGTCATATAGAGGGGGGACTGCCATTCGATGGACTGTTAGATGATGATTCTTAGGGTGACGATGTGGTTGGTGCACGATCTGTGCTGACAAAACCCTGCTTGTTCTATTCTCAGCTTCTTGTCCAAGGCCTCCTTCAGTCTTTCTAAAATTACTCTGATCAGGATTTTGCTGGGAGCAGATAGAAGCATGATTCCTCGTCAGTTGCTGCATTGGGATAGGTCACCTTTCTTGGGTAGCTTCACCAGGTAGCCTAGTTTCCAGTCTGTCGGGACTTGTTCCTGTTCCCAGATCTTCTGCAGGAGGGGTTGTAGCATCTCCGCTGACATTTCTGGGTCTGCCTTGAGTGCCTCAGGGGGGATGCCGTCTGGACCTGCAGCCTTACCATTTTTCATGGTCTTGATGGCTTTGATGATCTCAACTTTGATAGCATTTGAGGTTTGCAAAATTATTTTTATATGTCATTTGTTCCTCACAAAATCCAGAGGGGAGGAGCAGTTACTTTAAGTATTGTTAACCTCATTTTACAGACAAGAAATTAGAGACAGTTCAAGTACCTTCCCAAGGTTATACAACTAACATATAATGAGCAAAATTCAGCCCTCTAACATCTAATTCCTAAAATCTAATTCATTACTCTCTCCAACTTGAAAGTTAATGCCCTTCAAAAAAAAAGTAGTAAAGAGTTCAATATTCCAAACTTGATTGGATTAGAATGAAATATAATGAGAGTAACATGTTGAACACTGTGCCTTATAGTATAGTTTAAGATCTCATTCTCAGTCAGACTTTTGGAATTGCCAGAACTAAAAAAATTCTTAGAGTTAGACATTCTTCCATCTCAAGATAGGAGGTCATAAAAAGATATCCGTGACATGAGAGTGGTAGCTAGACCAAAAACCTACATTAATGAAATATCAGTGGTATTTTCTTCTTGTTCTGGGATATATGGTTAATATGGAATTGTAGTAGGACCTTGTTTTGTAATACTACCATGTCCTAAGACCCTTCTCATAAGTTTGAAACTGTGTATAAAAGTGAATGCCATTATTTAATAAATATTTCCTATATTAATATATCTAGGAATTTTACATTTTGCTCAGGCTTATTGGAGCTATCAGCATCACTACTCTTATAATTTAAGGCCCTCATTAATAACCAAATAGCATTAATAAAAGAAACAGAAGCACCTCTCTGACATTGACATGTTTTATTATAAGTAAGAACTCCATAAAAAGGCATATACGGGAACAGATGTTTGGTGAAGAACAATATAATGTCACAATAATGCTTCTCAGAGTAAGAATGAATATGATTAGATTAAATACTGTGAGACTATACCACTTGGAAAAATGATATAGATTTATTTGGTAATTAAACATTTTATTTTACATATTTTTCTCCCTTTATTTTTTTTCAGTTGTCAGTCACATATACCTAAATTTTAACATGAAATGCTGAATTTACATAAAATAAGGTCCTACTGTATTTTTGAATGACATCACATATATAATCTTTTGGTTATATTCCTTGTCTTATCAAAAAGGGAGAGGGATAGAAGGGAAAAAGGAAAATTGGAAATCAAAATGTTAAAAATGAATGCTAAGATTTTTATATGTAATTTGGAAATAATGAAATGTATGTATAATTATGTGTTTCAGCTTCCATGTCACACTGTTTAGCCATATTCAGTCAATTCATGTCAAAAATGGCATAGTATTATTTAAGTAAAACACAATATTCATATCCACATTTCTTGTTACGTTCTACAGAAATTTAGAAAGTAATAGCATAGTAACAAGGGATAGAGACTGGATATGTGGTTTCACTGATATAGCTAACTCCCAGGTAAGGAATTTCTCTTCTCCAGTGCAGATTATTTCCCTCTCAGCAACTTATTGCCAATTTATTTTAATTACTCTTAAAGAGTTTCCTTAAACACTGAGAGATTTCATCATATCCATGGTGTTACACAGTCAATATATGCCAGAGGTAAGACTTGAACCCAATTTTCTTGGGTTCAAAGTCAACTCTGTTTCTACATTGAAATGCTACTCTAAAAATATTATATTGCACTATTAAATGAGAGGACTGGAATTTCTGGGAGGGTTTGAATTAAGATAATATGCTCTAGATAAATAGCTGTTATTAATCTGACTTGTAGCATTGAAAATTTAGAATAATATATTGATGCATAAAGCAATCCATAACATTGAAAATGGTTTAATTTTATTGTAGCTGTGATCTTATTTGTACGGGTGCTCCTGTTGCAAATTATCCTTCTTTCAATCTATTTTATACTGAAATTCCTGTCTACTTCATTAAGTCCACTAAGTGTGATGTGTCCAAGATGCTGAAAAGCTTCCATTTTATCTTTTAGTATTCTATTGAATACCAACGAAATATTTAAACCTTCCATCTCTTCTTTCTAATTTTCACTGCAGGAATCATCTTCCTACTTTTATGGTCAGACATATCCTTGTGGAAAAAGTAAAGTTTCATAGAATTACGGGGCACCTACACTAGATTTTTAAGAGTAGGTTTTAATGGATGAAGGTGTAGAGAAATACTACATTAAGAAAACACAAAAATAAGAAAGTAAAAGAGTACAAGTCAAGATAATAGTGAATAGACTAGCTTAATGGAAGAGGTGAGTACATGAGTAATAGTAATGCAATGTTAGTTATTCAGAGTATTAGTTATTCAGAAGAACTATTAAGAGTTTTTTAATAAGAAATTCAGAAAATCAACTCATCTGTGTAGAGGATCAATTAGATAACTGGAGGATCAGAGGCAAGAAAATGAATCAAGAAGCCATTATAAGAAAAACAACTTGGCAAAATTGTTAGATAAATGTATTTGATGTCAGGAAGATCTTGTTTCAAATACCAGTTCAGACACCATTTATGTGACCCTGGACATATCATGCTTATCTGCAGTTTCCTCATCTGAAAAAACAGGGAAAGTAAGAGTATCTAACTTATAGAAGGGGTATAAGGATTCAATGACATGAGGAAAGTGCTTCTCAAAACTTAAAACACTCTATTAATGTGAGCTAATATTAATAATTCATATAAGGAGCAACAGAGGCCAGAATTAGGTTAGTAGTAATAGTGATGGAAATTCAAAGGTAAAGGTAGGCATGAACACAATTTAGGATACAGATAGAATAGGAAACAGATTTGTTTTCCAAATATGGGTGAGGTAAGAGAGAAAGAGAAAGGCTCTGAAGAATATTTTTAGACATCAGGGCAAAGAGATCAAGAGTGAAGATGAAAGAGAAGGGATAGTCAATGTGCTAAAGAAGATGAAAAGAAATAGGACCAATAATAGACACTGAAGAGCTTGCTTGATATAGAGGAGAAGCACCCTTCATTATATTAGGTAACAGAAAGGGTAGAGAGATGATGCAGAAAAATTTTAGTATATAGAAGGGAAGAGTTGGGAGCTAAGGGGTCTTATTAATGGATGGGCTAAGTCTTTCCAGTAGAGTAGGAGGCAAAGTCACTTGCTCAGGAAGAAGACTGTCGAGAGCTGGGGTGGGGGTGGGGGGGAGGGAATTTAAGTCAAGAAGAATAGAGATGATTCAAAATCACCATGGTTATGAGTGATTATAAAAGTGGCATCTTCCCACCAACCATAAAGACACAAATATGGAGAATATAATTGGGGCTGTTCTGGGTTCAGATGGCTGCAGAGTAGAGCAGGGCCCTTAACACACCCCACCACCAATCTGTACAGCATACCTCCAAAGGACAAAAAAGAAAACAAATCCAGATGAAAGAAGGGACCCCATAATAGGATGCAGTATCAAAGGTACATGGGATTTAGACATTTCCACACGATTGGGGGAAATAACTCCCATAAGAATGTGAGCTGATCAACCCTCCCCCATGCAATCCATATTACCAAAGTCAGAGGCTGCACATCAGAGTTAGAGTGAGTGGGCATGCAAAATCTAGCTTCTTGGCAGCTAAGGTCCTGGTACCACCAGGAGCTTGCTCATGAGAGAAGCAAGATGTGAGACCCCAGGAGGCTAGAGAGCACAGACCTTGGGTGTGGGAGTAGAGCTGAGAGAAGCAGAGGACAGGGGAAGAAGCTCAGTATGCTGAGACTCAGGTGAGAACCTCAGGTGGAGGATCAAGCGTGGGCCAATGTCCAGGCTCTGGGAGCTGACTAGGACCACCGAGAGCTTGACCCAGAGAACAGATAGACTAGAGACCCCAGGAAGCTGGGGCACAGATTTTGGGTGCAGGAATGAAGCTGAGAGGGGCCACAGACAGCAGAGGCTTAGCTGATAGTGGAAGGCAGGAGACTCGCAAAGTAGCCTCAGGCAAAAACTGCTACTTAGCTTTAAACACAGAGAGCTTGCCTGCCTCACTCAGACTTCTGGCTGAGAAAGAAAAACCAGCATAATGATGGCAAGCAAGGTCCAAGAAATAATCACCAAAAAGAACAAGGAAAAAGCTCTAACACTTGATAACTTTTACACAGAAAAAATCCAGATAGCAGAGGAGATCAAACCAGTAAAAACATCCAAATCATCCTTAAAAAATGAAAATTGGTCACAAGCTCTTGAAAAGTTCAAGTCTGAGATCATGAGAAAGAAGGAAGAGATCTGGCAAGAAAAGTGGGAAATAGTTAAAAAGAAAATAACAGTTTAAAAGGCAGAATTTTGAAATTGGAACTTAAGGTTTAGAAATCAAATGAAATGATAAGCAAATTGAAGACCAGAAATGACCAGCCAAAGCCATGAAGAGCCAGATAGACCAGAGATCTGACAGTTATACTATTCTGTGTTCACTTAACTTATTTATAGTTCCCTTCTTTATATTCAAGTCATTCACCCATTCTGAATTTATCTTGGTGTAGGGTGTGAGATGTTGATCTAAACCTAATCTCTCCCATAATGTTTTCCAAATTTCCCAGCAGTTTTTGTCAAATAGTGGATTTTTGTCCCAAAAGTTGGGCTCTTTGGGTTTATCATACACTGTCTTGCTGACATCACTTACCCCAAGGCTATTCTACTGATCCTCCCTTCTGTCTCTTAGCCAGTACCACACCTTTTTGATGACTGCTGCTTTATAGTATAATTTAATATCTGGTACTGCTAGGCCCCCTTCCTTCACATTTTTTTTCATTATTTCCCTTGATATTCTTGACCTTTTGTTATTCCAAATGAACTTTGTTATATTTTTTTCTAATTCAGTGAAAAAGTCTTTTGGTAGTTTGATAGGTATGGTGCTAAATAGGTAAATTAATTTGGGAAGAATGGTCATTTTTTTATGTTAGCTCATCATACCTATGAGCAATCAATGTTTTTCCAATTGTTTAGATCTAGTTTTAATTGTTTGGAAAGTGTTTTTTAGTTGTTTTTGTATAATTCCTGTGTCTGTTTTGGTAGATAGATTCCTAAGTATTTTATATTGTCTAGGGTGATCTTAAATGGTGTTTTTCTTTCTACCTCTTGCTGCTGTGATGTGTTGGAAATATATAGAAATTTGATGATTTATGTGCATTTATTTTGTATCCTGCAACTTTGCTAAAGTTGTTGATTATTTCTACTAGCTTTTTAGTTGATTCTCTAGGATTTTTAGGTACACCATTATATCATCTGCAAAGAGTGATAGCTTAGTCTACTCATTGCCTATTTTGATGCCTTCAATTTCTTTTTCTTCTCTAATTGCTACTGCTAGTGTTTCTAGTACAATGTTAAATAATAGAGGTGATAATGGGCATCATTGTTTCACTCCTGATCTTATTGGAAAGGCTTCTAATTTATCCCCATTGCATATAATGCTTGTTGATAGTTTTAGGTATATACTGTTTATTATTTTTACGAAAGGTCCTTTTATTCCTATACTTTCCAGTGTTTTTGATAGAAATGGGTGCTACCCCTTCTTCTTACACTATTTCCTTTTAAATCAGTGGTCTGCTTTAAGCCAGTAACCCTTGTCCCCTCCCTTGATTTACTTCCCTTTCTACCCCCTCTCTTATTATTCCACTCTTTTTATTTTTAAGACTAATGAATTCCCTCCCCCTTCTCCTTCCTTCCATGTTTTGAACTCCCCACTCCCCTTGGTTTATCCCTTCTGACTTTCTCAGTAGGGTTAGATAGAGTTTTATATCCCAATGGATATAGCTACTCTTCCCTCTCAGAGTTAATTACACTGAGGGTAAGGTTTAGATATTTTCTCTTAATGCTCTCTTCCTCTCCTTCTTATAATAATATTCATCCCTTTCCCATCCCATGCCCTCTTTGTGTGTAATAAAATATCCTATTTTTCTTATTCATTCAAGTTTCTCTTGGTGTCCTCTACTATTCACCCCCTCTTTCATACCCCATATCATCTTAGACCATTTAGTACTTCAACCTCTCCCTATGAATAATTCTTCTAATTACTATAATATTGAATACTATAATAGTGAATAGAGTTCATTACAGAGAATTATGCATAACATTTCCCCACATAGGAATACAAATAGTTTTTATTGAAGCCCTTAAAGAGACAAATTTTAAAAATAAAATATTTTCTTACTTTCCCTTCTGTTTCTTATTTACTTTTTCATGTTTCTCTTGATTTTTGTGGTTGGATATTGAACTTTTCATTTAGTTCTGGTCTTTTCTGTGCATATACTTGGAAATCTTCTATCTTGTTGAATGCCCAAACTTTCCCCTGGAAGTATACAGTCGGTTTTGATGGGTAGGTGATCCTTGGTTGTAGACACAGTTCTCTTTCCTTTCTGAATATCATGTTCCAAGCCTTGTGGTCTTATAATGTGGAGGCTGCCAGATCCTGTGTGATCCTGATTGGTGCTCCTTGATATCTGAATTGTGTCTTTCTGGTTTCTTGTAAGATTTTTTCTTTTACTTGGAAGCTCTTGAATTTGGCTATTATATTCCTGGGTCTTGTCTTTTCAGGGTCTAGTGTAGAGGGTGATCTATGCATCCTTTCAATGTCTATATGGCCCTCTTGTTGTAGAATTTCAGGGAAGTTTTGCTGAATTATTTCTTTTATTATGGATTCCAAATTTCTATTAATTTCTCCTTTTTCAGGAAGACCAATTATTCTCAAATTGTCTCTTCTAGATCTGTTTTCTTGATCTGTCAATTTCTCATTGAGATATTTCATGTTTCCTTCTATTTTATCAGTTTTTGACTTTGTTTTATTTGTTCTTGCTGTCTTGAAAGATCATTGACTTCTAATTGCCCAATTCTTGTCTTTAGAGACTGGTTTTCTGCTATAATCTTATGATTTTTCCTTTTTGGTTTGGTTTATCCTGTTTTCCAGCTGTTTGTTTTAGTCTCCAATTTGTCATCAATTTTTTTTTGATTTGGGGGCATCTTTTTTGAATTCCCCAATTCTAGTCTTTAGAGACTGGTTTTCCTGTTCAATCCGATTATTTCTGGTCTTCGATTTGCTTGCCTCACTTTCCACTTGTGAAATTCTGTCTTTGAAACTGTTATTTTCTTGCCCAACATCTTCCATCTTTCTCATAATCTCAGATTTGAACTCTTCAAGACCTTGTGATCAGTTTTCATTTTTTTGAGATGGTTTGGATATGGTTACTTGTTTGTTCTCCTCTGCTGTTTGCTCTGTTGTCTGGATTTTTCCTGTGCAAAAGTTGTCGAGTGTTAAAGGTTTCTTCTTGATCTTTCTCTTCTGGGATTCCTGTGGTTGGCTTGCCATTGTGAGCCGCATGCCCTCTCTGCTTTATCCTCATGCCCAGGGTCTGTCTGTGCTCCTTAGGCTTCTGAGGTCTCATGTCTTGTTGTTCTCAGGGTCAAGCCTCCTGGTGGTCCCTTTGCTTGTTCCTCTGCCTGAAGCTCCTTTAATAGTCTCAGGGCACTGCTTCCACAGTCATGCACCCCTCTGGTCTGGGTCCCCACTCAAGGTCTGTGCCTGCACTCAGGATCTGTGTTCAAAGTCCACGAGTTCTTTAGCCTCTTGGGGTCTTAAGTATTGCTACTCTCAGGAGCAAGCCCTGGCGAGCTGCCAATGACTTAATGGGTGCCCCAAACTTGCTCTAACTCTTTTGTGCTGGCTTTGGCACTGTAGGTGGTTCGGGGGTGGGGGGAGAGGTGGTTGCACAGCTCGCATTTTAGTGAGAGCTGTTTCACCCCTTTATAGCATAGAAATACCCTGATTCCACATGCCTTCAATGCTGTGCCCTTTTGTGGGGTCCCTTCTTTCATCTAGATTTGTTTTTATGTCTTCCTGAGGAGTCCTATATGTGTGGGTTAGGAGAGGTCAAGCAGCTGCTTTTTACTCTGCCCCTAAGTATATTTTGTAATGCTACAGAATCACCTTTCCTGGAAGAGGAAGGAAGGAAGGAATAAAGGAAGGAAGGAAAGAAGGAAGACCATTGTATCAATGATATGATAAATATCATTTGACCTGGACACTCAATCTGTAGCATTCACTTGGGTTTTTATGATGTAAAGCATGGTTAACCATTTTTTTAATGTTATAGATACTTTTAACAGACTAGTGAAACTTGTGGGCCCCTTCTCAGAATAATGTTTTTGAATACAGAGAATCACAAGGAAGCCAATTATATTGAAACATACTTCACAGACTATATTAAGAACCCTTATTTTAAATGGTTATGAACCCCACTTCTTAAAAGCACTGATTTTCAGACAATTTCTGTGTGAGGGGGAAAGTGAGATTTTTAACAACCTCTTTTTTGGTGTCTCCCAGTTCTTCTGATTATATAATCATTTTACCTTCTGCTATTTAGGGAAAGTTTTCAAACAAAATGCTATTTGATTATGTTGGGATGTTACCAATTTTTTTCAGGAAATATTTTTATTAATAGCAGTATGTTTGCAAATGTAATATTTTCTTCTTATCTGATTTTAAGGGAGGAACATATGGTGAAAAAGCAGTTTGTTCTGCTTTGTTCTGTTTGTCAATATACACACTGTTTTTGTTCATCTGCATTATTTATGTTTATGTTCTAAGGACAAAATTGAAGAAAAGATGCTCTGTTATACAGATGATAAGCCTCAATGTTTGAATGGATGGAAATGTACTAGGCCTTTGTGAACATTTACTCTAAGATTCCTGAATAACCTTCAAAATGAGTCTTTTATTTTTTATATGTGTGTATATTTTATACATTATTGATATATAGGTAGCCCTATTTATGTGTGTGAAGTTCCATAAAAGTATGAAATATATGAACATGATTATATGTATCATCTGTATCACATACACATACATGCATCTCTCCTGAACTTTAGTTATATGTAAAAAATTCCCTATTAGACATTTCAAATTGGTAATCCTAGAGATATCTCAAACATAACAGGTCCAAAATTGAACTCATTATTTTCTCTCCAAATCTCCCCTTTTCTTTTTTTTAAATTTATCATTATCTTGTTACAATAACAAATTTACACATAAGTTTTCCAAAGTTATATAATTCATGTAATCTCCCTCTCCACTTCCATCCCCACTCCAAGAATTGAGAAGTAATTCCATTGGGTTATACATGTATTATCACTCAAAACACTTCCATATAAGAGAATAATCTTATGAAACCAAAACCCCAAATCATATCCCCAAAAAAACAAGTGATAAATCATGTTTTCATTTATATTTCTCCTCCAACAGTTCTTTCTCTATGAGTGGATAGTATTCTTTCTCTTAAGACCTCAAAATTGTCCTGAATCATTGTGTTGCTGTTAGTATCTAAGCCTATCACATTTGTTTATCCCACAATATTTCAGTTAGAGCTTATAGTGTTCTCCTGATTCTCATTTCACTCTGTATCAGTTCATTCAAGTCTTTCAAGTTCTTTTTAAAATTCCGTTGTTCATCATCCCTTATAGCACAATAGTATTCCATCACCAATGTATAGCACATTTTGTTTGGACATTCACCAATTGATAGACATCCTTTTAGTATCCAATTCTTTTCCATCGCAAACAAAACAAAAAAAAAATAAAAACCACAGGCATAAATATTTTTGAACAAACATATCCTTTCCTACTTTTTAAATCTCTTTAGATTGCAGATCTAATAGTGGTATTGCTGGATTAAAAGGTATGCATTCTTTTAAAGTCCTTTGGGCAAAATTCCAAATTGCATTCCAGAATAGTTGAATCAATTTACAACTCCTCTAACAATGCATTAGTGTAGCAATTTTGCCACATCCTCTCCAACATTTATTATTTTTCTTTACTGTCATATTGGTCAACCTTCTAGGTGTAAGGTTACCATATTTCAGAGTTGTTTTAATTTGCGTTTCTCTAATCAAAAGGAATTTAAAACATTTTTATATGGTTAATAATAGCTTTGGTTTCTTCATCTGAAAACTGCCTAATCATATTCTTTAAACATTTATCAATTGGGGAATGACTTTGTTTCTTATAAATTTCCTTTGCTTCTTTATATATTTGAGAAATGAGACATATATCAGAGAAATTTGATATAAATGTTTCCCCAGTTTGTTACTTCCCTTCCAATCTTGATTTCATTGGTTTTGCTTGTACAAAAATTATTTATCTTAATATCAAAATTATTCATTTTACATCTTATAATATTCTCTATCTCCTGTTTGGTAATAAATTCTTTCCTTCTCCATAGATCTTACAGGTAATCTGTTCTACATTCCCTAATTTACTTATGATATCACTCTTTATATTTAAATCATATACCTGTTTTGATGTTATCATGGTATGGGGTATGAGATATTGATCTAAACCTAATTTTTTCCATACTGTTTTATAATTTTCCCAGCAGTTTTTTGTCAAATAGTGACATTTTTATCCCCAAATCTTGAATCTTTGGGTTTATCAAAAAATAGAGTGCTGAGAAAAATTACCCCTAGTCTGTCACTCTTCTTTTTCTTAGCCAGTACTAGATTGTTTTGAGGATTTTTTTACTGCTTTATAGTAGAGTTAAAGATCTGGTACTGCTAGTTCACCATCCATAACATTTTCTTTTCATTAGTTTCCTTGATATTCTTGACCTTTTGTTCTTCCAGATGAAATTTATTATTTTTTCTAGTTCTTTAAAATAATTTTTGGTAGTGTGATAGATTACTGAATTAGTCAATCAATTTAGGAAGATTGTGATTTTTATTATATTAGCTTTGTCTACCATGAACATTTAATATTTTCCCATTGCTTAGGCCTAATTTTTTTTGTAATGTTGTTAATATAATTTGTGGGAAGCCAATAAGAGAATAGATAAAAATATGAGACTCCTCTTTTGAAGAGAGGTTTTTAGGTGGGGGAAGGTCTCCTGCTAGTGACTTTTTCATTCGAATTTTAAAGCTCTGTTTTGATTTACTATGAGCTTTTTCCTCCTCCTCTGATTCTAACACTGAAACCTTCAAGATTTCATGCTCTTCATTCTGACCAAATAACAAAGTTGTTTTTTCAGCAGCCGATGAAATTTTTTCTGACATTTGTTCTGATCTGTGCTCAGGATAATAATTTTTCAAATTATTGCCAAATTTTTGCCAGAATTCTAAGGGAATCAGGTTACAATTTTGAATAAGATCAAGAAATTTGGTGAGCTGTTCTTTACTAACTTTTACTCCCCATTTTCTGAGGATGTGCTTAGTTATATCAATTAAAAGAGTTCTTTCCTTTGATTCACTGTGTCCCATCCTGTTAATCTATTCTTTTACTTCTAGTGTCTTCCCTTAAGGGGAGAATTCTGAAAACTCTGGATTTCTTGCCCTTCTTTGGGCAGAAACTAAACTGCAGTAATTTGGGAGTTGTCTGAGGGGGAGGGCAAATATTTACCTGAATCCAGAGATCCAAGGTCCCTGTTCAGGCGCCAATTGTGGAGATCTCTTTATCATCTCTGATAAGGACAGTTTAGTTGATAAGGAAATAAGGAGAGAACAAGGGAAATGTCTTTTACTTCATGCTTCTAGCTCTGGCTCCACAAGCATGGAGTTTATTATATATATTTCAAGACTCATTTCACACAAAAGAACCCCCCCCAAAACTTTGCAGATGTGCAGAAGTTACAAATTATGTCACATCAAAACACAGAGCATTGGCTTCAGAATAAACCAAGGCCAAGGCTGAATTTTGATTAGGTTCCTATCAGAAAGCCAAGTTGGGGAGTATCTTGGCCTTAGCTATAACAGGCAGCAGCATTCCTTGCTGTGTTAACAGTGTTAACCCTTTAAATTCAGGTTTGATAGGAACTTAAAGCTTTTCAGTAATACTTTTCAAGAAGAAATCACAAGGATCACAAAAGGGGTCAAAAGAGGAGTCTCAGATTTTTATCTATTCTCTTATTGGCTTCCCACAATAATTCCTGTGTTTATATTGACAAATTGATTTCCAAATACCTTTACTGTGATTTTAAGTGGAGTTTCTCTTTCTAACTCTTGCTTCTGCTTTTTATGAAGAATATATAGAAATGCTGATGATTTATGTGGATTTATTTTGTATCCTACAAATTTACTAAAGTTATTAATTATTTCTACTACCTTTTTAGTTGGTTTTAAAGGATTCTCTAATTATACCATCATTTCATCAAAAAAAGAGTGATATTTTAGTTTCCTTATTGCCTACTTTAATTCCTTCTATTTATTTTTCTTCTCTAATTGCTACAGAGAGCATTTCTAGCACAATATAAAATAATAGTGGTGGTAATGGGTACTCTGGCTTCACTCCTGATCTTACTGGAAGGGCTTCTAACTTATCCTCATTACAAATGATTCTTGTTGATGGTTTTAAATAAATACTACTTATTTTGAGAAAAGGTCCTTTTATTCCTTTCCCTTCTAGGATTTTCAATAGGAATGAATGTTTTACTTTTTCAGACTTTTTTCTGCATCTGTTGAGATAATCATCTAATTTCTATTTGTTGGATTATTGATATTTATCAATTCTCCTAATAATTTTCCTAATATTTAAACAGCCTTGCATTCCTGGTATAAATCACACTTGGTCAAAGTCAATTATCCTCATGATATACTTACTGTAATAGTCTCTTTGCTAGTATTTTATTTAAGAATTTTGCATCTATATTCATTAAGAAGATTAGTCTATAATTTTCTTTCTCTCTTTTGGTCTTCCTGACTTAGGTATCAGTACTATATTTGTGTCACAAAAAGAACTTGATAGGGCTCTTTCTTTGTTTATTTAAAAATTGTTTACATAGTATTGGGATTAATTGTTCTTGAAATGTTGATAGAATTCACTTTTGAATCCAATTGACCCTGGAGATTTTTTTCTTGGTGAGTTCTTTGATAGCTTGTTCAATTTCTTTTTCTGAGATGGGATTATTTACATATTATATTTCCTTTTTTGATAATCACTGCAATTTATTTTTGGTAAATGTTCATCCTTTTCATCTAGATTGTCAGACTTACTGTCACATAATTGGGTCAAGTAGTTCCTAATAATTGCCTTAATTTCTCCTTCATTAGAGGTGAAATCATTTGTTTTATTTTTGATGCTAATCATTTGATTCTCTTCTTTTTTAAAAATCAAATAAACCAATGCTTTAACTATTTTGTTTTTTTCTCCATATAAGCTGCTAGTCTTATTTATTAGTTCAGTAGTTCTTTACTTTCAATATTATTAATTCTCCTTTTATTTTTTAAGATTGGTTAATTTAGTTTTAATTGAAGATTTTTAATTGGTCCTTTTTCTAGGTTTTTTTTAATTTCCATGCCCAAATCATTGATCTTCTTTTTCTCTATTTTGTTAATATATGCACTCAGGGATATACATTTTCCCCTAAATACTTCTTTGGCTGTCTCCCATAAATTTTCTCATTAGCCCAGGTGCTCTTGAATTTGGCTCTAATATTCCTGGAAGTTGTCATTTGGGGATTTATTGCAGGAGGTGATCTATTTTATTCTCTCATTCAAGAATATCACAACAGTTTTCATGGATAATTTCTTATAATATGATGTCTAGGATTTTTGTTTTGTTTTGTTTTTGTTTTTGTTTTTAGTCATGATTTTTAATTAGTCTAATAATTCTCAACTTATCTCTCCTGGATCTATTTTCCATCAGTTGTTTTTTCATTGATATATTTCATTTTTCTTCTATTTTTTCATTCTTTTGATTTTGTCTTATTGCTTCTTGTTGTCTTTTGAAAAAATTAACTTCTATTTGCTCCTTTCTAATTTGTGAAGGCTAAATTCCTCCTAGGACCTTTTGATCCTCCTTTTCCATTTGATCCATTCTACTTTTCATGGAACTCTTTTCTTCATTATATTTTTTACCTCTTTTTCCAGTAGATCAAGTCTGTTTTTTAAAACAATTTTTCTTCAATGGATTTTTATGCCTCTTTTCCAGTTGAACAATTTTATTTTTTTAAGTTGCTATTTTCTTTTTTGCATTACTTTCATTTCTTTTTTCTTTCCATTTTCTTCAGACTGTCTTATTTGTTTTTTTAATTCCTTTTTTAATTATTCTAGAGTTTTGTACCAATTCCTGTTGTTTGTGTGTGTGTGTGTGTGTGTGTGTGTGTGTGTGGTTGCTTGGATTTCATCATCTCCTGTTGGTTCTATTCTTTGCTCTTTTTTCTCCATAGAAATTTTCAAGAGTCAAATTTTTTTTTTTGCTGTTTGTTCATCTTCCCACTTTTTTTGCATGTGAACTGGGAAATGGGAAAGTTGCTTGCTGATTCTTTCTCCTCTTATGACTTTTTCCATGGGGTTAAGTTTTCAACACAACCACTGAATGTTTGAAAGGTCCCAGTCAGATATTCTTCCAGATCTAATTGAGACCTGGTGCCAGGTCCTAGAACCTCAAGGCTGGTAGAGACCCAGCCTTTGGTTTCCAAAGCGAGCCCATACTCAGGTTCTAAATTTGGCATGGTAGGTGGAAGTGTGGTTAACCATCACTCCTTTCTTTGAAGTTTTTCTTCTGATCCCCCCCTTATCCAATAAAAATCAACTCTCTCTGCCTACATTACAAGTTGTATTCAGTGGGAGAACCCCCTCATTTTTCTTGCTTTGACTTCTCTCATTCTGAGGTGCCTTCTAAAGATCAGTTTGGATGATAGTCAGAGAGGTTGCAACTTTTGCTGCTACTAAGCCACCATCTTGCCATTGTCCCCAAAACTCTCC
The DNA here is from genome assembly GCF_016433145.1 of Gracilinanus agilis. Classification (NCBI taxonomy): domain Eukaryota; kingdom Metazoa; phylum Chordata; class Mammalia; order Didelphimorphia; family Didelphidae; genus Gracilinanus; species Gracilinanus agilis. The sequence goes on from NC_058135.1 coordinate 90,498,592, forward strand.
AAAATGAGTCTTTTAAAGCATTGGAAAAGGAAAATATTGGCACAACCCAAAATATATTTCCATGTATTCCATACTTACCATCTAAATAAAATCTTGGACTATCAATTTAGAAATAAGGAATCTAGAAAAAAAATAAATATTTTAACAGAAAATAAATGAGAAGAGCACATTCCAATAATATATGAGTTTTCATCTTCTAATATTACTTCTTTAGTAATTCATGGGTATGGTCTTTTAAGTCCTTGTGAATCACCCTAAAATTTACTTTAATAACAACCACTTGTCTGTCCTGTAGGATGCCAGGTAAAAGAATCTATCAAGAGGTTATTCTCATGTTTCTTTTAATGAATCAATTCAATTTTCCAGGTGATAGAAACAAAGTATTTATTGTTTTTGAGAGTTTTTCAAAGTTTGGTCAAAAAAATCATTATACCATGACTTGTAGAATTTAGTCTTCTTATTTAGGAAAACAGATGACTAGTCTTCATGACTATTCTCATCAAATTTTCACCAGTGAATTCAAAATCATGTCTGCAAAACTTTTTAGTAATATATGGTCTAATCCATTATGATTAAAGGGTTGTTTTTTTACCTAATCACCAGTTTAAGACCACCCTTTAAAATAGGAGCACTCAAATTATTTTTAAACCCTTAACTTCTGTGTATTGGCTCATAGGTGGAAGAGTGGTAAGGGTGGGAAATGGGGGTCAAGTGATTTGCCCAGGGTCACACAGCTGGGAAGTGTCTGAGGCTGGATTTGAACCTAGGACCTCCCATCTCTAGGCCTGGCTCTCAATACACTGAGCTACCCAGCTGCTCAGCACTTAAATTTTTTGTTTGTGATCCCTTTGACAAAATGAAATAGTGTCTATTTGCATCTTCTCAGAAATTTTTTTGACTACTTTCATAATTGAAGGCAATGCAAAGTTTCAGTTAGTGAAAATAAATATGTATTTTTTTCCAAAACAAATGCATAGGTCTCAATTTAAGAATCCATACCACAAAATAATGAAACACAAAACAAACAAAAAATAATGAATATAGGCAGAGTTAATATGTATCTGAAGAAAGGGACCTAAAATATGAAGTGCCAAGAAAAGTAAAAGAAAAAAGAATTTATTTTGGGATCCCTTTATGAGAAACAATGAGATTTGACCATTGTGGGGTACTTTTCCAACCAATTCAGTTAGTAAGCTATACATAGATTATCTTCTGAGTTATTTTCATCCTTTTTTATATACAAATGTTCCATCAAAGATCTACTCAGAAGGCTTTGCTCCAGGTCTTTATATAATAATTTATGGATATCCTCAGTTTAATTCTGACTATCCATCTCCTATACTTTTCCCTCAATATTTGGCCAGCCTGCCTCTTTTCCCTCTCCTATATGTCCTTGCTCCTATTTGCATGCTCGCTCTTGTATTTTTATCACTAGTAATATTTTGTCTTCTACTTAATTTCACTCAAGTGTCTTTTCATAGTATTTGGGGTCACTTTTAATACTGTTTCTAGTAAATTGTGATATCCCAAGATTTTCAGACAAAGAGCACCACTGAGACAGTACTGAAGCTAAAAGGCATTTTTCCACATTATTCACCAGCTCATCACCACTAGGGTGACTACTAAATTAATTGTTTTCCATATAAATTTAAGAAACAATGAAAAATGCAACATTAACTTCAATTATATGCAACCCATTTTCTTCTTTAATAACTGGCAGTGGGGTGAGGGATGGGGGAAACCAGAAGTGACTGAAAAGAACAGTATTTTAGACTGTCTATAAGCATTAATTTTTAAATTATTATTATAATTGATGTTTTCTTAAGCAAGAATGGAGCACCAGAGCAGAAGGTCCCTAACAGGAATATGTGCTTTGGGCAGGAACAGAGTAGTGGAAATATGTCTGTTTAGAGCAAAAGGTAAAACATAAACTATATTTAAAAGCAGTGAAACAATGCCAGACCTGAGTCAAACCAGAATTGTAGATCAGTTTGGAGATTGTAATAAAATGAGACTTAAGTGAACTAGCTAAGAGCTAGAGTTATTTAGGTTTACCACAGAAAGACTATTCAGGCAGTTTCAAGGGGAAGCAGTTCATTCTCATCTCCATATAGGAGTGCAGCTTGTCAGCAGGATATGCTGGGCCAGATCAGAATGGTTCCTTGCAAAGAAGAGAAATATCTACCAAAACTGAGGGTCACTGCCTGTTTATGGACTGGCTTTTTTAATGCCCTCTGGGAACTAGGGAACTTCTTCAATAGCTCAAGCCTTAGTTCCCTGGACCAATCAGATATCAGTGAACCTTCCTCTTCATTTAAGGGCAAAAAAATCCTTGCTTGGCCTACATGGCTTGGAATTCTAGTTGATACTGCTACCACCACATATACTAAGGATAAAAAACATACTGCCTTTTTCCCCAGGGACTAATAGAGTATATTATTTTTCTACATGAAAGGGAAGATTCATATATCACTTTTATTATATTGGCTCAACCTATTCATGATTAGTTATTTTTCTACTTTTGTTTAGATCTGCTTTTATTCATGTGAAAAATATTTTGTAGTTGTGATCAGATAATTCCTAGGTTAATTTAGTTAGTGATGTTTGCAGCATATTAAGGAAAATCAACTCTTTCCTCTTAGATTCAAAAATATTTCTTGTCATGCCATATACTTTCCCATCTCTGTGTCTTTGTATTCAGATGCCTTGAAATATTCTCTCTTGAATTCCTACCCACCCATTAGAGCCCAAATTAAAGGTCGACCCCTTTAGGGAGATATATGTGACCTGATTTCCATTTTGGCATTAAATCAGTAATGATATTTCTTACTTCAACTTAACTTATTATACCACACATCTCTGATGAATTTATCTCAATTTATTTTGTATTATATTTGTTTATGTAGAGGTCATGTACTACTTCTCAAGTGTCAGTTCCAAAAGGGTAGAAATCATGTTATACAATGTCTTTTCCATTTCCTACACAGCACACATATAATCACTTTAAGAGTGTCTAAACTGAATGGATTTTCTCTTTAAGAAATACCTCTTTCCTAAAACAATCATGGAGAATTAAGTTCAAGAAAGAGCCCCATTTTTTTACTCTCAGATAAAATTTTGAATTGTTAATATTATAACTTAAAATAAATTAATTTTTCTCACTGCGATTATTTCTTTGATAAAAGTTATTGCAATCTTTCTACAGTCTGTAGCAATTGCTGTAGTAGATTTTTCAATGCCTGTTTGATATCTCTAAGTCAAACTAGGTTGACTCTTGATGGCAGCCTTTCTTCTGGCCCTCACTTAAAGATTTTCTGTCCCATAAGTCCCTGTTACAGTCTGCCTTTGAGAGCCAGCATCATCTTAAATTAAAGGAGTGTTAAAGGACAATAGAATCAAAATTGTTAGAGTAATACAAAATGTAGAAAACACTGAAGTTGAGTTTAACCAAAATGAATCTCAATCTCTTAAAGTCAATATAAAGCCCAAACTTATTAAATGTACATATTATATTATACTTGAAAGAATCAGATGATCCTCATCTAAGGAAGACAGCTTTTTGTCTAAGAAGAAAAATAGTATATAAGAATTTATTCTTCTAGGTCAGCCAGGTGGCTCGATTAAGAGAGAATGAGGTATGGCATCAGGAATACCTGAGTTTGAACTTGGCCTCATATGCTCACTGTGTGACCCCAGGCAGGTCATATGATTTCTGTTGGCCTCTGTTTCCTCATCTATACAATAGGGATTATAATAGTACCTTCAACCCAGGGTGGTTGTGAGAATCAAATAAAACAAATGTAAAGCACTTAGCACAGTGTCTGGCACTTGGAAAGTTCTATAAAAGTGTTAGCTTTTATTATCATTGGCTATGGTTTCTAGAAGAAATAAAATAACTTGGTATAATGGGAGGAAAAAAGGTGGTGGTCAGGAAGAGGTCTACTTTTGAATCTCATCTTGACAAATCATCCCTAAGATCTTGGGTAACTCATTGATCTACTTTTAAGTGTTATTTCCCTCAATTTATAAAGTGAAAATGACTGTAATTCCTAGATATTTTTGCTAAGATCATGTTAGATGATGAATATCAGAAGTATCAGACACATGTACCAAACACTGCTGAATGTGGCCATATTAGATTAAAATATAATTAGAAAATATTAAACAAAATAAAAATGTAAGGGGATAAAATAATGTTAATATGCAATTTTACAAGTAAATAAATATATGATCCACAGGAATGTCCATGTGTGGCCCCATTTCTATTTGACATAACTGATGCTAATGAAATATTTAACAAACATTAAACAACTATATATAACTGTGAGCTATTGTCATTTATGATCAATACTTTTCATGATATCGTCTGAAGGGAATACTTATTAAAAACATTAATTCAAGAGAAAAAAATGGCAAAGCAACTATTAGAGAAAAATCAATAGCAGATATAGATTAGAAAAAATAAGAAATTAACACTATAATTTTCTGATCAAGATAAGTTTACAGTATTGCTAACTGATCTTCCTATAATAGTAATACTTAAAAAAACACATTGAAAGATTTAAGAACTCTAATTAATTCAATGATCAACCTTCATTCCAGAGTAGTAATGATGAGGTATTTTATCCAATTCCTGAAAGAGAAGGAATGAATTCAAAAGGTAGAATATGCATTTTTTTACATAGCTAAAGTGGAAATACATTTTGCCTGATTATGAATATTTGTTTAAATGTCTTTTCCCCCTCTTGAGGGAAAAGGGGAAATGAGAAGAAAAGAAAATGAATACTTCATCTGAAAAATCAAATCTATTTTTAAAATTTTAAAAATGTATTTTCTGCCACCATTTAAATTTGCACATATTTTGTCACATTTTCTCTCTAATTTCATTTTCTCTTGTCTCATGTTTAAAATTCATGAAGATGTCAGATATTCTGATTTTAATTTCTTACATTAACTAAAATCCCTTTTTAATGCTTCATTATAATATCTAGTTAATACTTGGTCTTTGAAGGCCACACTGATAGTTTGTTAACCTACCAAATTATAAAAGTTTTGATTGTGTCAAGTAATGAATGTCTAATAATTTCTTGAGTGAAGCTAATCCCCCACATAGATGATATATGTATTTTGGCCCAAACAGTACACTTTGGAGGTTAGAAAAACTGAAACTTGCAGACCTTACATGATTTACTCATAGTCACATAGCCTGTAAACATCAGAGGTATCATTCAAACACAGATCTCCTGTGATTCCAAATCTGGCTTATTTTGCATTATGACACAATTGTTCCTCCCTGGTCATTTCCATTTGGAACAACTACTAAAAATCATTTTATGTCACCTTGTGATCAGTAAAATCAACTTACCATTTAAGAGCTAGGATCAGAGTTTATGGTTATGAGAATAGTGTCTACCATCGCTACCTCATTGTGGTATTGTAATAATTATAGGTTCTCAAAGATATCACATATGGTATAACTATGGCAGTTCCTAGTAAGTTGGGAGTTTTCCATATGCTGGTCTTGTGGCCCTGCCTATGTTGTCTAAGAAGTAATCTCAGTAGTTTTGAAACAACTCATTACCAGGAGGATGGTCATCCAGATGATGAAATATTTGACTATGTCAGGTCATTAAAAAAGGATTGATAATAGGAAGGGTTTGCCACTTGCATGTGAAGGTAGGAAGAGATTGATAAATTGGATAAATTGGCATATAATACAGAGTCCCCCAAATGTCTTAATGCTGTTTTTAGTCACAAATGCATGAAACTACTCTAAAACTGTTGAGACAGGCTGTATATTAGAATGTTCCACAAAGAAATGAACTTACCCCAAACCGTGCCTGAGACAACATGATGGGGGAAAAGAGAATTTGGGATGGTCCTCAATGAGTCAGAAGAAGAGAAAAATTACAATAATTAGGGCCTCTGTAGCACAAAAGATATTCTAATAGTAATAATCCCAGGGATTATGCAGGCCTTTACTTGATAGGAAATGTTTGTTTTTCCTGTTGCCCCTATATCTTTTACAATCAAAAATGTCTTCTAAGAAATATTTTATTTTCCTGGGAAACTAGAAATTTCCCCCATACAAACCAGAAAAAAGTAACATTTTAGTTATATTATGTTATATGTTACATAAAAGTGACAGTCAGAATTTTCAATGGACAGAATGACAAAATAATATTTGCTTTTGAACTTGTGATCATCCTTTGCCAGGTCTCTTTATTCTTTTCTCACCTCCATTAAAAAACTCTATAAAAAATAAAAAAGCCTTCAAGAATATTCTGATTTTCAATATTTTTCTCTCCTGGGACAAATGTATAATACTATTCTGGAGTTCATTTATTTCCTCTTAATTTTATGACTTCTCTGCTTCTCATTAAAAGGTACAAATTCTTTCCCCCTGCCTATTTATTTTCCTCTTTTCTTCTACTTTTTAGTTTTGTTTTTATTGTGCTGTGCCCATCTTTGATTTCTCCTACACACACACACACACACACACACACACACACACACACACACACGCACGCACGCACAAAAGAATAGCTTTGGAAATCCAGAATTGATAATTACATGACGCAATGAAACTTTCACGTAAGATTTTACTACATGACTAAGTGGCCAAAAGTTCTGATTCTGATTCTTGACAAATGAATGTGTTCAAGTCTTGCTTCTGAAAATTATTTTTCATAGGGAAAGTCACAGAAAATCTCAGTGCCTTATTTTCCTTATCTGCAAAATAGAGATCATTTATATAATACTGCCTACCTCAAGCTGAAATGAGAAAATCTATGCAAGGATTGTGAAAACCTTAACTTGCTATTCAAGTTTTCGATGTTATTGTTATCACTATTTTAAGTTATATAAGATGCACCATAACCATAAATTACTACATAAACACCAGACATCATCATCATTTGTAACCTAACAGAAAAAACTCTCAAGTGGTTATCCAAACAATAAGTGGGAATACATGGTGCATCATCAGTAAATATATCTGTACATATACATTTCCTTCAAAAAATGTTATAGAATTGTGTGAGGGAGAAATAAATTAAGATCATTGGCTTAGAAGTGGCAGACTTCATCCTTTTCCTAAAGATCTGGGAATTTACTCTTCTGTCATTTTTTCCCTTTCAGGAGTTTTCAGAGATCATAAGTGAATATATAATCACATATACCAGTTTTTTGGAAGCCACTAATGCAATTTGCCTGGGGCCAGAGATTTAAACCCAACATGGGAAGATTACCACTAACTTTTTATTCTGCCCAATCAGCTGTAGTGCATACATTATTCAAAACCTTGTGCACAGCTATAGTTTTCCCTTGTCAAAGAAACATTAAACAAACCTAGAAATAAGTAGTCCTATCTTCTCACTTGTCTTCTACCCTGAGCTGCAAGACTATTCTTTCTTTGGTCTTTCTGGATTCTCCCAATATAGCTTAAAACTATTACAATACTAAAGCCTTATTTTTTTTCTTGACCCAACTACTCTCTAAGATTCTGTGGTTCTGATGAAGGAACCATACAAATTGAATGGTTCTGACTAAGGTTACCTCCATATACTCACCTGCACGATTTATACCACTCAAGAAAATAAAACTGATTATATGTATGCCTTATTGAATATTCTTTGTGTGTTATTTTTTTAGCATCAGAGACTCTCTAGGGTAAGAGAATGGTACTTTTGAAAACATATTGGATACTATGCTTTTATGTCTTGAATCTGATTGATTTTTCAGGTTTATAAAAATGCATTTCATCACAGCTCCAAGTGCTTGAAAAGAGAATTAAAAGATTTCAGAATAAGCTGATGACTAGAATATAATATCTTAAAAGGTCCATCACTGTTTTCAAAAAGTGAAAAGATTAGCTTTGTGATTGTCCTGAAGACCTGATAGGTTTGGATCCTCTCAGTTCCACTTAACAATTGACTGGGCAGATGCTTACTGAGTGCCTGATTTTTTCAGTGTTTGACTATATGGATAATACATCAATGATAAAGACATGACTGTTCTAAAATACAGGGGTAGTGCAGATATGCAAATTTCTAATATAAATTATTATTTACTTAGGCCAATTAGACAGGTAAAAGCACTATGCTGTGAAAACATGCTCTGAATAACTATTTTTTAAATTTTAATATTAACATTTTCCATGGTTACAAGATTCACGTTCTATCCCTCCCCACCCCTACCCCTTAACATAGCCAATGCACAATTCCACTGGATTTTACATGTGTCTTTGATTAAGATCTATTTCCATATCATTGATATTTGTACTAGGGTTATTGTTTTAGAGTCGATATCCCCAATGATATCCCCATCAATCCATGTGTTAAAGCAATTGTTTTACTTCTGTGTTTCTACTCCCACAGTTGTTCCTCTGAATATGGATAGCATTCTTTCTCATAAGTCCCTCAGCGTTTTCCTGGGTCATTGCATTGCTGCTAGTAGAGAAGTTCATTACATTCAGTTGTACCATAGTGTATCAGTCTCTGTGTATAAGGTTGTCCTGGTTCTGCTCCTTTGACTCTGCATCAATTCCTGGAGTTCCTTCCGGTTCACATGGAATTCCTCCAGTTCATTATTCCTCTAAGTGCAATAGTATTCCATCACCAAAAGATACCAAAATCTGTTCAGCCATTCCCCAATTGAAGGACATACCCTCATTTTCCAATTCTGGTCACCACAAAGAGCATGGCTATAAATATTTTTGTACAAGTATTTTTACCATATGATCTCTTTCGGGTAAAAACTGTTATGACTAAAAATGATTAAGGCCAAGATCAAAAGGAGCAATAGTATTTTAATAAAAGCCATGCTGATAGAGATAAACTGACCACGCACCTGTAAGAAACCTATTCCAACCTCACCCTCAGACATTTACCTTTCCTCTCTCCAAGAGCTCAGGTAACTAAAGAGGCCGCTCCAAGTCACTACCCCCTACTTAAAACAGTCCCTCACCTTGAAGACGTAATCCAAAACAGGAAACCCATGGAACCCGTTGGACCACGGGAAATGTAGTTTTAAGTATCCCAAGTGACTTTAAATGACACAAAACCCAGCAGTGGTATGGCTAGGTGAAAGGGTAGACAGTCTTTTAAGTCCTTTGGGCATAGTTCCAAATTGCCATCCAGAATGGTTGGATCTATTCACAACTCTATCAGCAAGGCATTAATGTCCCAATTTTGTCACATCCCCTCCAACATTTATTACATTCCTTTGCTGTCATGTAAGCAACTCTGCTAGGTGTGAGAAAACTCAGAGTTGTTTTGATTTCTATTTCTCTAATTATTAGAGATTTAGAACACTTTCTCATGTGCTTATTGATAGTTTTGATTTCTTTATCTGAAAACTACCTATTCATATCCTTTGCCCATTTATTAATTGAAGAATTGTTTTATTTTTTGTACAATTGATTTAGGTCCTTATAAATTTGAGTAATTAGACCTTTGTCAGAGATTTTTGTTGTAAAGATTTTTAACCAATTTGTTGCTTCCCTTCTAATTTTGGTTGCATTTGGTTTTGTTTATACATTTTTAATTTAATGTAATCAAAATTATTTATTTTACATTTTGTAATTTTTTCTAACTCTTGCTTGGTCTTAAAAGGTTCTAACAAATATTCTCTCCTGGGTTCACCTAATGTACTTATAGTTTCCTTCTTTATATTCAAGTCATTCACACATTCTGAGTTTATCTTGGTATAGGGTGTGAGATGTTGATCTAAACTTAATCTCTCCCATATTGTTTTCAAATTTCCCAGCAGTGTTTGTCAAATAGTGGGTTTTTGTCCCCAAAGCTGGGATCTTTGGGTTCATTATAGACTCTCTTGCTGAGGTCACTTACCCCAAGTCTATTCTACTGATCCTCCCTTCTGTCTTTTAGCCAGTACCATATGGTTTGATGACCACTGCTTTATAGTACAGTATAAGACCTGGTATTGCTAGACCACCTTCCTTCACATTTTTTTCATTATTTCCATTGATAATCTTGATCTTTGTTCTTCCAAATGAACTTTGTTATAGTTTTTTTTTCCTAATTTAGTAAAAAAGTTTCTTGGTAGTTTGATAGGTATGGAACTAAATAAGTAAATTAATTTGGGTAGGATTGTCATTTTTATTATGTTATCTCATCCTACTGTAAGGGGGGAAAATGGGTTTTATGGGTTCAATATATTAAAAGATGGTCCCCAAAGGACTGAACTATTATAAATCCTCAATTAAGAATAAGCTCAAGTCAGAATTGACTTTTATGGATGTTTATTTACAATTAGGAAGGTTGAAGGTAGGGAAATTGAAAGAGAGAAACTCTGGCCTGGACCAGAGGCCCAGACCAGGTAATAACTTAGCACCCCAGAAAAGGGGCACAGAGGTTAATTAAACAAGGCTTCTAGCCACAAGGCCTTTTACAATTAGAGAGGCAAGAGAGGCCTCCTTAAGGCTAGAGCCTCCAGAATCTCCAAGGGAAGATAGAGTCAGCCTAACTTACTCATGTGACAATTCAAAGGGAAGCAGTCAGAGGTCCCACCAGAGATCCTTCTATACCAAGTTCAAAACACCAACTCCCTCCACAGGAAGTTACCATCATATTTAAAAGATAGTATCACTTCCTGCATCCACATTCAATTTGCATGTCCAATCACAATAGATGATTCTCATACTACTGCCTAGGGGGCAGTCAATTGATTCTGATTCGTCACCCACTATGGCACACATGGGTTACAGACCTCCCAGAATTAGAAGTGTTCTCACCTTTGGCAATTAAATCTAAAGATGGGCAATGTAGACTTAATCTAATTATCACACTACCCATAAGCAATAAATGGTTTTGCAATTGTTTAGATCTAGTTTTAATTGTGTTGAAAGTTTTTGTAATTGTATTCATGTAATTCTTATTTATTATGTTTAGGAAAGGACCTTCTATTGCTATACTTTCTAGTGTTTTCAATAGTAATGAGTGTATTTTTTCACGGGCTTTTTCTGCATCTATTGAGATAATCAAATGATTTCTGTTGGTTTTGTTGTTGACATAGTCAATTATATGGAAGTTTTAATAATATTAAACCATGCTTCCATTCTTGATATAATTCCTACCTGATCACAGTAAATAATCCTCATGATCACTTTCTATATTCTTTTTGCAAGTATTCTGTTTAATATTTTTGCATCTATGTTCATTAAAGAGATCGGTCTATAGTTTTTTTTTTCTCTGATTTTGTCTGCCTGGCTTTGGAATCAGTACCATATTTGTGTCATTAAAGGAATTTGGTAGAACTTCTTCTTTGCTTATTATGTCAAATAGTTTGTATAGTATTGAGATTAGTTGCCCTTTGAATGTTTGATAGAATTCACTTGTGAATCCATCTGGTCCTAGGGATTTTTTCTTAGGGAGGTCTTTGATGGCTTGTTCAATTTCTTTTTCTGATATGGGATTATTTTACTATTCTATTTCTTCTGTTAGTCTAGGTAATTTATATTTTTGTAGATTTTCACCCATATCACCCAGATTGCTGTATTTTTTGCCATATAACTGGACAAAATAGTTTTTAATGATTGCCTTAATTTCTTCATCATTTGAGGTGAAGTCTCCCTTTTCATCTTTGATACTATTGATTTGGTTTTCTTCTTTTCTTTTTAATTAGTTTGACCAGTACTTTGTCAATTTTAATTTTTTCAAAGTACCAGCTTCTACTCTTATTTATTAATTCAATAGTTCTTTTCCTTTTGATTTTATTAATTTATCCTTTAATTTTTAGGATTTCTAATTTGGTTTTCATCTGGAGATTTTTAATTTGTTAGCTTTCTACTTTTTTTAATTTACATGCCCAATTCATTGACCTCTGCCCTCCCTGATTTATTAATATATGCACTCAAGGATATAAATTTCCCCCTTAGTACTGCTTTGGCTGTATCCCATAGATTTTGGTAAGATGTCTCCTCACTGTTATTCTCTTCAATGAAATCATTCATTGTTTCTATGATTTGTTCTTTAACTAAATGATTTTGGAGAATTATATTATTTAATTTCCAATTAATTTTTGGTTTGACTCTCCATTAATTATTATTTTTATTGCATTATGATCTGAAAAGTTTGTATTTATTATTTCTGCTTTTTTGCATTTGTTTGCTATATTTTTATGCTCTAGTACATGGCCAATCTTTGTGAATGTACCATGTGCTACTGAAAAGAATATATATTCCTTTTTGTCCCTATTTATTTTTCTCTATATTTCCATTAACACCAAATTTTCTAAGATTTAGTTCACATCTCTTACCTCTTCCTTATTTATTTTTTTATTTGATTTATCTAGATCTGATAGAGGAAAGTTCAGGTCTCCCACTAGTATAGTTTTATTATATATTTTCTCCTTTAGCTCTTCCAATTTCTCCTTTTGAAATTTGAATGCTATACTATTTTGTACATATATGTTGAGTACTAATACTGCCTCATTGTCTATACTGCCTTTTATCAGGATGTAATTACCTTCCCTATCTCTTTTAACTGGATCTTTTTTTTTTACTTTGGTTTTGTCAGATATCATTATCGTGACTCCTGCCTTCATTTTGTAATTTGAAGCCGAAAAGATTTGACTCCCATGCACAATCAAAGTTATGATTTCCACCTCTATATTCCCCAACATTTTGATTCCCTCTCATTGTCCTGCCCTTTCTCCTTCCTCTTTCCTTCTTTACCAGTGTTTTTAATCAGTCCCTGTAACCTCAACCTTATTTTAATTTCCTTTCTCCCCCTCCCTTCTTATTCAACTCTTATTTTTCTTTAGCATCTTTTTCAGTTACCCCCACACCAACCCTCCCTAGTATTGCCTTCCTCCCCACCAGTCCTTTTGTTACCCTTCTACTTCTTTATAGGGCACAAATCATGGATCTGAGTGTTATTCCCTCTTTGAAACAATTTTAAAGCAGGTAAGAATCAAGTATTTCTTGTCTCCAACCTCTTTACCCTTCCAGTTTATTGGTCTTCTCACCCTCTCACCATATGCTTCTTTATGAAATATAAATTTATTCAATTTCATCTATTTTCCAATTTCTCTTAACAGTATCATCTTTTTTACCTCTAGTTGTACATATATTTATTCATACATGTATACATCTTGACATTTCATCCTAAACAGTTTGTCACCTTTCTCTCTAAGTATACTTCTTCTAGCTGGGCTGATGATAATAAAAATTTTTAAGAGTTACCAATATCATCTTTTCTTATAGGAATACAAATCATTTAAACTTATTGGGTCCCTTAAAAAAGTTTTGATTTTTTTACCTTCTTTTAATTACGTTTTGGTGATTCTCTTGATTTCTGTCTTTGAACATCAAATTTTCTCTTTAAGTCTGGTCTTTTCTTTATGAATGCTTGGAAGTCTTCAATTTTATTAAATGACCATACTTTCCCCTGCAAGAATACAGTCAGTTTTGCTGAGTAGTTTATTCTTGATTGTAGGTCTATTTCTCTTGCTTTCCAGAATATCATATTTCATGTCTTCCAGTTCTTCAGTGTAGATGCAGCAAGATCCTGTTATCCTAACTGTGGTTCCATGGTTTCTGAATGACTTCTTCTTAGCATTTTGTAATATTTTTTTCTTTGGCCTGGTAGTTCTTGAATTTGATTATAACATCCCTGGGCATTTTCAACTGGGGATTAAATGTAGGAGGTGATCTCTGCATTCTTTCAATCTCTACTTTTCCCTCTTGTATGAGAAGGTCAAGGCAGTTTTCTTGGATAATTTCCTGTAGGATGATGTCCGGAATTTTCCTTTTGTCATGATCTTCCAGTACTCCAAGAATTCTTAAATTGTCTCTCCTTAATGTGTTTTCAACATCTGAGGTTTTGTCAATGAGGTGTTTCATATTTTCCTCAAATTTTTCATTCTTTTGATTTTGTTTTATACATTCTGGCAGACTTGTGAAGTCATTGTTGTTGTGAAGTCTAGTTGTTGGATTCAAATTTTTAAAGATTGAATTTCATCTGTGGCTTTTTGGCCATCTTTCTTCTTCTGGTCTGATTTTCTTTGTTGGTCATTTTTTACCTCTTTACCTCATTTTCAAACTGGTCAATTTTGGCTTTCAAAACACTATTTTCTTGCTTAAGTTAATGTATTTTCTTTTCCCAATTGTCTTCAGCCTCTCTTGATTTTTTTTTTGAGTTCTTGAGTTAATTGAATTTTGAGTTCTTCCAAAGCTTCTGTCCATTTCTGTGGAGTATCTGTGTTTTTGCTTGGTGTTCCTTGGCCCTCCTCTGATCCATTTGATCTTTATTCATTTCCTGTATAGAAGCTGTCAATAATATTTTCTTTTCTCATTTTTTGTTTATTCACTTTTTTTTACGATTTCCCCCATGTACCTGGCTGTAATCTTGCTCCTCTGATTATTTTCTGGATCAGTGGGTTTGCACTATTCTGTCCTGAAGTGGCTCCTTTTCTGCTTTGCTTATTGACTAGATCAGTGATGGAAAAACTACTGCCTGTGGGCCAGATGAGGCTCCCTGAAATGTTCTATCTGGCCATGTGACATTATTCCTAATCTGATGAATATGATGAGTAGGATACAATAAAATGAAACTTTGAAAGAGTTGCCTTAGAAACAGACTAACACTTACAGGTTAAGATGGTGGCAGAGTAAAAAGCAGCTGCTTAACCTCTCCTAACCTATACATACAGGACTTCTCATGAGGACATAAAAAAAACCCAGATGAACGAAGGGAACCCATAACAGTGCACAGTGTTGAAGGTATGAGGGATCAGGACATTTCCATGCTATAAGGGGGTGAAATAGCTCTCACTAAAACACATGTTGAGCAACCCCCTCCTCCACACCACCTACAGGGCCAAAGCCAGCACACAAGAGATAAAGCAAGTTTGGGGCATCCATTAAATTCTTGGCAGCTACCTGATATCACCAGGGCTTGCTCCTGAGAGCAGCAAGAATTAATACACCAAGAAGCTAAAGAATCAGACTTTGAACACAGACCTTGAGTGCAGGCACGGATACAGGCACATACTCAGGCTCAAATGCAGGCATGGACGTGGACCCTGAGCCCAGGTGTGGAACTTGGGTGGGGACCCAGTGCAAAGGGGTGCATGATGGTGGAAACACCATCCTGAGACTGCTAAAGGAGCTACGGGCAGAAGAGCAAGCAAGGGGACCACCAGGAGGCTTAACCCTGAGAACAACTAGACTTGAGACCTCAGTAGCTTAGAGAGCACAGACAGAACTGTGGCAGCAAGGATAAAACTGAGAGGGCTCATAGCTCTCTGACTCAGACAAAAACTGCTCCACAGCTCCATAGTCAGAGAGTCTATCTGCCTTACCCAGAATTCTGACTGAGAAAGAAATAATAACAATAATGACAAGCCAGGCACAAGAACCCCAAAAGAGAAAAAGCAAGAAGAAATTTTTAACACTCCACAACTTACACAGAAAAAATCCAGACAACAGAGCAAACAGCAGAGGAGAACAAACAAGTAATCAAAGCCAAACCTTCACAAAAAATGACAATTGGTCACAAGCTCTTAAAGAGTTTAAATCTGAGAGCATGAGAGAGATAGAAGAGATTTGGTGAGAGAAATGGAAAATAGCTCAAAAGAAAATTAACAGGTTTAAAGACAGAAACTCCCAACTGGAAATCAAAGTTAAACAGACGGAAAACAGGATAGACCAAACGAAAAAGGAAAATCATAAGATTATAACAGAAAACTAGTCTCTAAAAACCAGAATTGGGCAAGTAGAAGCCAAAGATCTCTCAAGACAGCAAGGACAAATAAAGCAAAGTCAAAAGACTTATAAAATAGAAGGAAACATGAAATATCTCACAGAGGAACTGACTGATCAAGAAAACAGGTCTAGAGGAGACAATATGAGAATCATTGGTCTCTCTGAAAAAGCAGAAATTAATAGAAATTTGGACTCCATACTAAAAGAAATAATTCAGCAAAACTGTCCTGAAGTTCTACAAGTGGGCAATATAGACACTGAAAGGATCCATAGATCACCCTCTACATTAGACCCTGAAAAGAAAACTCCCAGAGATATAATAGCCAAATTCAAGAGCTTCCAAGGAAAAGAAAAAATATTACAAGAAGCCAGAAAGAGACAATTCAGATATCAAGAAGCACCAATCAGGATCACATGGGATCTGGTGGTTTCTACACTAAAAGACCACAAGGCTTGGAATATGATATTCAGAAAGGCAAGAGAACTGGGTCTACAACAAAGGATCACCTACCCATCAAAACTGACTATATAGGGGGGCAGCTGGGTAGCTCAGTGGAGTGAGAGTCAGGCCTAGAGACAGGAGGTCCTAGGTACAAACCCGGCCTCAGCCACTTCCCAGCTGTGTGACCCTGGGCAAGTCACTTGACCCCCCATTGCCCACCCTTACCAATCTTCCACCTATGAGACAATACACCGAAGTACAAGGGTTTTTAAAAAAACTGACTATATACGTCCAGGGGAAAGTATGGGCATTCAACAAGATAAAAGATTTCCAAGTATCTGCACAGAAAAGGCCAGGACTAAATTGAAAGTTTGATATCCAACCACAAAAACTAAGAGAAAAATGAAAAGGTAAATAAGAAACAGAGGGGAAGGAAATAAAACTCTTATTTTTAAATTTGCCTCTTTAAGGGCCTTAAAAAGATCAAATTATTTGTATTTCTATATGGAGAAATCTTAAGTATAATTTTCAAAAAACTGTATTCACTATTATAGTAATTAGAAGAATTATTCATAGGGAGATGTTGGAGTACTAGATCATCTAAGATGATATGGGGTTGGGTGGGAAAGAGGGGGGTTAATAGTAGATGGTATCAAGAGAAACTTGAATGAATAAAAAAATAGGATATTTTATTACACAAAAAGAGGGCATGGGAAGGGGAGGGGACAAATACTATTATAAGAAGGAGAGGAAGAGAGCATTAAGAGGTAATATTTAAACCTTACTCTCAGTGGATTAAGCCTGAGAGAGAAGAGTAGCTATATTCATTGGGATATAGATTTGTACCTAACCATACTGAGAAAGTCAGAAGGGATCAACCAAGGGGAGCAGGGGAGTGGGGAGGTCAAAAAAGGGAGGGGAGGAGGAGAGGAGGGAGGCAATTCATTACGCCTTAAAAATAAAAAGAGGGGAATAATAAAGGAGGGGGTAGAAAGGGTAGTAAATCAAGGGAAGGGACAAGGGTCACTGGTTTAAAACAAACCACTGGGTTAAAAGAAAATGATCTAAGAAGAAGGGGTAGAACTAGGAGTGGATACCAAAATGTCATCGAATACACAACTGATAATTATAACTCTGAATGTGAATGGGATGAACTCATCCATAAAATGGAAGCAAATAGCAGAGTGGATTAGAAACCAAAATCCTACCATATATTGTCTACAAGAAACACATATGAGGTGGGTGACATACACAGATTTAAGGTAAAGGGTGGGAGCAAAATCTTTTGGGCTTCAAAGGAGAAAAAGAAGGCAGGAGTGGAGATTATGATTTCTGACAAAGACAAAGTAAAAGAGATCTGATTAAAAGAGTCAGGGAAGATAATTACGTCCTGATAAAAGGCAGTATAGACAATGAGGAAATAACAGTACTCAACATGTTTGCACCAAACAGTATAACATTGAATTCCTAAAGGAGAAACTGGCAGATCTCAAGAAGGAAATAGATAGTAAAACCATACTACAGGGAGATCTAAATATTCCTCTTTCAGATTTAGATAAATGAAACCAAAAAATAAATAAGAAAGAGAGAAGAGAGGTGAATGAAATCCTAGAAAAAAATAGATTTAGTAGACATGTCGAGAAAAATAAATAGGGACAAAAAAGAATACACCTTCTTTTCAGCTGCACTTGGTACATTCACGAAGATTGACCATATAATAGGGCATAGAAATATTGCAAACAAATGCAAAAGAGCAGAAATAATAAATGTAACCTTCTCAGATCATAATGCAATGAAAATAATAATTAGTAAGGGCACACACATGGACAGGCAAATCAAAGATTAATTGTAAATTAAATAATATGACTCTCCAAAACCAGTTAGTTAAGGAAGGAATCATAGAAACAATCAATAATTTCATTGAAGAGAATTACAATGATGAGAAATCCTACCAAACTCTGTGGGATGCAGCTAAGACAGTACTCAGTACTCAGGGAAATTTATATCATTGAGTGAATGTATTAACGAACTATAGAGGACAAAGATCAATGACGTGGGCATGCAAATTAAAAAAACTAGAAAGGGAACAAATTAAAAATCCCCAGCAAAAGACCAAATAAGAGATTATAAAAATTTAAGTAAAAATCAATAAAATTGAAAGTAAAAGAACTATTAAATTAAAGAATAAGGCTAGAAGCTGGTACTTTGAAAAATCAAACAAAATTGACAAAGCACTGGTCAATCTAATTAAAAAAAGGAAAGAAGAAAACCAAATCATCAGTATCAAAGATGAAAAGGGGACCTCACCTCTATTGAAGAGGAAATTAAGGCAATCATTAAAAACTATTTTGTGCAATTATATGGCAATAAATATAGCAATCTAGGTGACATGGATGAATATTTACAAAAATATAAATTGCCTGGACTAACAGTAGAAGAAATAGAATACTTAAATAAAACCATATCAGAAAAGGAAATTGAACAAATCATCAAAGAACTCCCTAAGAAAAAACCCCAGGTCCAGATGGATTCACAAGTGAATTCTGTCATACCTTCAAAGAACAACTAATTCCAATACTATACAAACTATTTGACATAATGAGCAAAGAAGGAGTTCTACCAAACTCCTTTTATGATAAAAAAATATTGTACTGATCCCAAATCCAGGTAGATCAAAAACAGAGAAAGAAAATTACAGACCAATCTCCTTTAGGAACATAGAGGCAAAAATCTTAAACAGAATACTAGCAAAAAGACTCTAGCAAGTGATCACAAGGGTCATTCATTATGATCACATGGGATTTATACCAAGAATGCAAGGATGGTTCAACAACAGGAAAACCATTCATATAATTGACCATATAAACAAGCAAACTAACAAAAACCACATGATTATCTCAATAGATGCTGAAAAAGTCTTTGACAAAATTCAACACCCTTCCTACTGAAAACACTAGAAAGTATATTAATAGAAAGACCTTTTCTAAAAATAATAAACAGTATATATCTAAAACCATCAGCAAGCATTATATACAATGGGGATACATTAGAAGCCTTCCCAATGAGATCAGGAGTGAAACAAGAATGGCCAGTATCACCTCTATTATTTAACTTTGTACTAGAAACAATAGCAGTAGCAATTAGAGAAGAAAAAGAAATTGAAGGTATTAAAATAGGCAATGAGGAGACTAAGCTATCACTCTTTGCAGATGATATGATGGTCTACTAAAAAAATCCTAGAGAATCAAATAAAAATTTCATAGAAATAATCAACAACTTTAGCAAAGTTGCAGGATACAAAATAAATGCATACAAATCATCTGCATTTCTATATATTTCCAACACATCACAACAGCAAGAGATAAAAAGAGAAACAACATTTAAAATCACCCTAGGCAATATAAAGTACTTAGGAATCTATTTACTAAAACAAACAGAGGAATTATATGAACACAACTACAAAACACTTTCAAAACAATTAAAACTAGATCTAAACTATTGGAAAAACATTGATTGCTCATGGGTAGGACAAACTAACATAAGAAAATGACCATTCTACCCAAATTAATTTACCTATTTAGTGCAATACCTATCAAACTACCGAAAAACTTTTTTACTGAATTAGAAAAAAACTATAACAAAGTTCATTTGGAGGAACAAAAATCAGGAATATTAAGGGAAGTAATGAAAAAAATGTGAAGGAAGTTGGCCTATCAGTACCAGATATTAAACTAGACTATAAAGCATCAGTCATTAAAATGGCATGGTACTGGCTAAGAGACAGAAGGGAGGATCAGTGAAATAGACTTGGGGTATGTGACATAAGCAAGACAATGTATGATAAACCCAAAGAGCCCATCTTTAGGGACAAAAATCCACTATTTGACAAAAACTGCTGTGAAAATAAATTGGAAAACAATAAGGGAGACATGAGGTTTAGATAATCATCTCACACCCTACACCAAGATAAATTCAGAATGGATGAATGATTTAAATATAAAGAAGAAAACTATAAGAAAATTAGGTGAACATAGAATAGTATATCTGTTACATCTATGGGAAGGAGAAAAATTTAAAACCAAGCAAGAGCTAGAAAAAATGACAAAATGTAAAATAAATAATTTTGATTATATTAAATTAAAAATATTTTGTACAAACAAAACAATGGAACCAAAATCAGAAGGGAAACAACAAACTGGGAAAAAATATTTATAACAAAAACTGTGACAGAGGTCTAATTACTCAAATATATGAGCTTTATCAATTGTATAAAAAAATCATTCCATTCCACAATTGATAAATGGGCAAAGGACATACATAAGCAATTTTCAGATAAAGAAATCAAAAGTATCAATAAGCACATGAGAAAGTGTTCCAAATCTCTAATAATTAGAGAAATGCAAATCAAAACAACTCTGAAATACCACCCCACACCTAGCAGATTGGGTAAAATGATAGCAGGGGAGAGTAATGAATGTTGGAGGGGATGTGCAAAATTGGGACATTAATGCATTGCTGGTGGAGTTGTGAACTGATCCATCCCTTCTGGTTAGCAATTTGGAATTATGCCCAAAGAATTCTCAAAGACTGCCTGCCCTTCAATCCAGCCATACCATTGCTGGGTTTGTACCCTAAAGAGATTATAAATAAAAAAACATGTACAAAAATATTTATAGAGGTCCTTTTTATGGTTGCAAAAAAAACCTGGAAAACAAGGCTATGCCCTTCAATTGGGGAATGGCTGAACAAATTGTGGTATATTCTGGTGATGGAATACTACTGTGCTCAAAGGAATAATAAACTGTTGGAATTCCATGTGATCTGGAAAGAGCTCCAGGAATTGATGCAGAGTGAAAGGAGGAGAGTCAAAAGAATATTGTACAGAGAGACTGATACACTGTGGTAAAATCAAATGTAATGGACTCCTGTACTGGCAGCAATGCAGTGACTCAGGACAATTCTGAGGGATTTATGGAAAGGAACACTACCTATACTCAGAGGAAGAACTGCAGGAGTGGAAACATAGAAGTAAAACAACTGCTTGAACACATGGGTTGATATGGACATGGTTGGGAATGTAGACGCTAAATGACCACACCAGTGCAACTATCAATAATATGTAAATAAGTCTTGACTGATCACACAGGTTAAAACCAGTGGAAATGTGCATTGTATATGGTTGAGGGTGGTTTAAGGGGGGGGTGAAGGGGAAAGTAAAAACAGGAATCATGTAAACATGGAAAATTATTCTAAAAAATAAAATATTTAAATAAAAAATAAAAATAACAATGCAAAAAAAATTAAGGCATTTTCTGAAACATTAAAAAATAGAAACAGACTGACAGATGAACATTTCCTTTCCTTTGGCCCCCTCTTTAAAAATTTTCCCATCACTGGAATAGATTAATGAGCCCTGAGACCAGATCTACCCCAGCTTGCAGTAAAAACTAAAGATGTGATTACTTTCACTGCAGTCTAATAGGGGAGGAGTGTTGGAGCTTCCCTGCCCTCTGAAGACTTCCTATCTGCCCTATTGATAATATTAAGCTTGGGCAAAGTTGATTTGCAGAGCTGGATGTGCCTTGAGTCCATAATTTTGAGAAAGGGGGTGGAGGCCTAAATGGAGTGTTTTGACTGTAACTTCTCCTCCAACTGCCTCCCTGCCATCTGTGTTCAACACCCTGATGGTGGCACAGTTGTGCCAGCAAGGCACACCCTCAAGAGTAGCACCCTTGCCCACCCAGAGATTTTAGGATCTGCTGGAGACTCAGCACATTAGGTGGAGGAGGGGACCTGGGATTTTCCTTCTTCCTTTCCCTTCAAACATGACAGTTCAATAATTCAGGCTTTTTTTCCATATACCTTTTAAGTTGGGTTCAGCAGGAGGATCCCACCGCTCTGTTCTTTTCACAGATTTGGTTTTCTGTCCCCTCGAAGTACTTTGTCCTTGATAGGTGTTGAACAATTTTCAAAGGTCTGGAGCTTTAATGTGTCTAAGCTGCCATCTTCCCAGAATCCTCTAAATCACTATTGATTAGAGAAATACAAATTAAAATAACCCTCATATACCACCTCATACCTATCAGATTGGCCATCATGACAGAATGGGAAAGTGACAAATGTTGTAGATTATTTGGAAAAATTACATCTGTAATGCACTACTGTGAAGTAGTCCCATTATTCTGGAGAGTAATTTGGAATTCTACCCAGAGAGTTATAAAAATATATACACTTTGACCCTGCAACACCACTATTAGATCTCTATTCTAAAAAGGTCAAAGAAAAGAAAAAAAGGACCTATTTCTATAAAAATATTTACTGCAGATCTTTTAGTGGTGGTAAAGAATTAGTCATTGAAGGGATGCTCCTCAATTGGAGTGTACAAGTGGTTGTATATCATTGTAGTAGAATACAATAGTGCTATGAGAAATGATGAGCAGGATGGTTTCACAAAAACCTGAGAAGAGTTATATGTACTCATGCGAAGTGAAGGAAACAGAATCAGGAAAATATTGTATACTAGAAGCGCAATATTGTAAGGATGATCAACTCTAATCAATGTGATCTACTACTCTGATCAAGACAATGATCCAAGAAAATATTTTGAAAAAATTCTATTCACCATTTTCTTTTGCAACATGATTAACATGGAAATGTTTCATATGTCTTTACATGTAAACTCATATAAAATTTTCTACTTTATCAAGAAAGGGGAGAAATGAGAAGGAGAGAATTTGGAACTCAAAATATTAAAAAAAAGATTCTTAAAAACAATTTTATATGTAATTGGGAAATATTTAATGAAATAAGTACAAATTTTTTTCAAAATAGCTGTAAGGACTCAGAAGATGGAGATATTTAAGAATTCACAGAATGAGTAGGCTTTGAGTTAAATATTAAGGAATGGATACGATTTGAAATGGTAAAAATGTGTAAATAAATGGAGGATATGAAAGTTGGAACAAATGATATGAGCAAAGTTTCAGAGTTGGGGAAGAATAGCATATAAACAATAAATAGTCTACTTGGTTAGGGTAAAAACAGAGAAATAGTAGAATACCAAGAAGATAGATTGGCATCCAAGCTGTTATGGTGATTCTAGGGACTGAGTTAATAGGCAGTGTTGAATCCTAATGGGACACCAAGATATAGTAGTGAACCCAAAAGATCAAACCCCAATGCAGCTTATGTTAAGAGGAGATAGTGTAGAATCTGATTGCTCCATTCCCCAGATGGATAAGAGTAGCCCAGTGCTAAAAGCCAAAGTAAGGAATCAGCCGATAACAAAATTCAGGTAATCTTTGTTCAACTGAATCCCCGTAAGTTTGATGTTGATGACTCTATCTCTTTACTTAATTCACTATATAGATCTGCTTATTTGATCTATAAGGATTAATTAATTTGATCTGTCTGACTGTGGATTTGTTCTTAGAAGTTGATTAAAGGTATGTTGAAATAACCCCTTTCCTAAAGTGACACAGGACACAGTCAACTGAAGCCCATTAGATCCTTGAGACTCACAGGTAAGTTATTTCTTATAAGATAATTTAATAGTTGATGAGATTAGGGAAAGGCAAACTGGGTAATTGATGGAAAATAGGAATTGGGAATCCTAAATTATCTGGATGGATAGATTGATGTTGAATCTTCACTTGATATTATTGATCAAGGATCTTGGTTGGCTGACAACCCAGCTGAGGCCTAATAGGCCTCAGCCCCAAGTCAAGGTTGACTCTGCTAATGATAGTTGTCTTTGCAGATTTCCTTGGTGTTTATAAATCAGGAAACAGAGTTTGAAGGAACACAGTTGCATCAGTATGATAGCTGAAGCCAGTTGCTGAGTAAAAGAGTATAGACCAGGGATCGGCAACATATAGATCTCGAGCCATATCTGGCTCTTTTGAGGGCCAGATATGGTTCTTTCCGCAGGAGCCATGAAGTCAATTTTTTTTTCAGGCACTGTTACAGGAGTGCACACTGTGAGCACTGTATGGCTCTCAAGAAATTACATTTTAAAAAATGTGGCGTTAATGGTTCTTACGGCCAAAAAGATTGCCTAAACCCTATCCACCCTCACTCAAATATCTCCAACTGAGACCAAGATGAGTTCAGATCTGTTCCTTTTATACCCAAGCCTAACTGCCTTGGCTCATACCAGGCTCATGCCAAGCTCAGTCCATTCTGCATTCTAAGCAGGTAATTGTTCATCATCCTTGACTCAATATGGCTGCCAAATATTTTCTTACAAAGCATGGAAGACTTGAATGGTAGGCTAAAGAATTTTAATTCTGTTTGATAAGCATTTCTCAGCTGGGATGTTATGTAATTTGAATGATTTTACATAGTAATACTGACATCTGAATATATATGAAAGAGGATAAAGACAAAGAAGTCTCATGTCAAAATATTCTTAGTAGTACTTTTTGTAGTAATAACTATCTGAAAAGGAAATGCCTTCTCATAGATTGCATAATGGCTAAACAAATTGTGATATATGAAGGGCAAAGAAGGAATGCCTGGAAAAGCATATATTAAATACTTTGCATATGCACTGTGAAAAATATGGAGGCACCAGGAATGTTACAATAAATCTAAACGGTTGTGGGTACACGCACTGATTTGTAGGAGAGACTGGAGCAGGATAAGGAGACCAGAGGACACAGCTAAACTGCTTCTAACTGACAAAAATGGCTTCTGTCCAACTGTCACTACTGGGCCAGAGTCTTTGAAACCAACAGGCAGTGTAAAAAGTTTTAACAGGTTTAATTATGTTTAACTAAAAGGTGGAATAGGGATTTCTATACTTAAAACTTAATGGGCAAAACCACAGGGTAAAGGGAGGACTTCTCTATTCTAATCTTAGTGATCTAAGCAGGCAGAGCAAAAAGGAGCAGTAATGGAGTCTCTGGGAGGCTGCATCAAACCTGGTTCTAGCCAGGGTTTGACCACCACAGCTAAGGGCCTGTAGGTGGCTTTGAGGGTTTCTCATGGTAATCCACAGATGATCTCATGATGCCAAAAGCCAAGGTGGTCCAATGTATCCAAGAAGAGAAGGTGTGCTTGAGATGCTGTCCACCAGATCCCAAACTCCTCCTCCACCCGGTGCTGCTCTGTAGGTCTTGTCCACTTGCTAGACACCACCACCACTCAGGATCCCAGGGAAATCAGAAAGCAGGCTGAGATCTCCCAAGGCTAGCAACAGTTTATGCCAACCCCTAATGGAGTCTCTCCCAGGGCACAAGCCACTTCCTGCTCCTTCATTCCATCTTGGAATGCTCCAACCTTCCTGCTAGGTATGTCCTTAATACTTAATTAATTACTACCTAATCTTCCTCACGACAGCACTCTACAATTACTCTCTCCAACATTACCAAGGATTTCTCAATTGCTCAAACTAATGGTCTAAGTCCTCCTAATTTCTCTCATGATGTCAGTCACTCTGTTCTCTCTCAGTTTCTATTACATTGATTACAGCTTATTAACTCTGCCCTACATGCTCTGTGATTCAGTGACATTGACTTTCTTGTTGTTTCCCACATAGATACTGTTGTTATTAAAAATGATGAAGGCAGATATTAAAAGGGAGAATAGTATTTTAATAAAAGCCATGCTGATAGAGATAAAATCATTAGACCACGTGCCTGTAAGTATTCAAACTCCCACCTCAGCCATTTTACTTTTCATCTCTCGTGTGCCCGGTAGCTAAAGAGCCAGTTCAAAGTCACTTCTCCCCTATTTAAAGCAGTCCCTGACCTTGAATACGTAATCCAAAACAGGAAACCCATTGGGGATCACAGGAAATGTAGTTCCAAGTATCCCAAGTGATTTTAAATAACACAATACTCTATCTTCAGACTGTGAGTTTTATTGGACATTCCCCATATTTCCTTGCCTCTTCATCCTATTTAAAGTTCAAGCTAAAATCTCACCTTTTACAAGAAGCCTTTTGTGATCCACATTAATATTAGTACCTTTGATTTGTCAATTAACTAAAATTTATCCAATGCATTGTGTGCTTATAGTGTTTTGCATTTTATCTCCCTTATGAGACTATGAGCTCCTTAATGTCAGAGATTGTTTTCATCTTTCTTTGTGTCCCCAACATTTAGCATTTATTCCACTCAGTAACAAGTATGAGGCCTATAACTGAAGCAGAGTCTTTGATCTAGGAGTAGTGTTATTCCAAAAATTCTTGGATTCAGGGTTTGCAGAGATGGTGGTCAAAGTACAAATAGTAGTTAGTTGCCTGGTACGTGCCAGCTCCTTTCTCTCCCTGGACCTATCCCATTGCTTGAGTCAGTCTGCATTTCTATTCTATTAGTGATATAATTGGTGAAGATGGCTGGCCCCTTCTCCACAAGAGTTGTTTTCTGCTCTGATGGCAACAGAATTTGAGTTAAAATGATCACAGTGTAAGAACTAAAAAAATATGTTTGAATTAGAGAAATAGTAAGATTAATTATGTAAACTGATGCATAACAAAAAATAGAATCAAAAGAACAATAAGTACAACTCTTTATGTAAATGGAAAAATAATAAAGACAAAATTTACATTAAAGGGAATGGCTAGTATTGATTCTAGACAACATAATATATAATATACATTTCCTTTCTTGATAAAATGTGCAAGGTCATAGGTGATAAATGTTGCATACCCAATAAAATGTTCTACAAATCAATTAATCATCATTTTAAACTCTTTTTTGCAAAGAAGAGTTCTATGAAATATGACTTATTAGGAAAGCAAGATCAAGTTGGTCTATGTGAAACAAATTAGAGATGGGAGAAACTAGACAAAGAAATTAGGAAGATACACAAATAGTTCAGGCCAAACAAGGGATTATAGTACACAAAAATACATATAAAGTAATCTAAGGGGAGCCACTAGCAGCAGGGACTGAACAATAAAGGCTTCATATAGAAGATGGCTACTTAAGTGAAAGGAAGTTATGGATTTTAAGAATAGGAGGAAGGACTACATTTCAAACAAAGGAGCATCACATATCAAAAAGATATGGGAATGGAACAACATGTGAAGAATGAAAAGGGTGGCTTGACTTAATGATAGAGCTGATAAAGGATGGTAATGAGAAATAAGGTTGGACAGATAAGACTGACCATATTGGCAACAACTGTAAGTAACAACAACAGAAGATCTGCTGTTTGATCTTTAAGATAATAGGGAGCCACCAAAGCTTATTGAGATGGGGAAGGCAACAATGGTCAGATACACATGGTAGCAAAACTGTCTTTAGTGGTTGTGTGTAGGGGAATGTGAGAAAAAGTTAAAATAGGAAGAATAATTAGGTTATTGAAATAATTCAGATAAGTTTCTGAAATAGGAAGGTACCTATATTAACTGAAAGAATGGTCATATTTTGGACATTTTATTTTAATTTATTTTTTAAATTATTTTTTATTTTTTAGAAAAATTTTCTATGGTTACATGATTCATGGTTTTACTTTCCCCTTCATCCCCCCAAAGCACCGCCCCCCAGCCAATACACATTTCCACTACTTTTAACATGTGTCATCTATCCAGACATATTTCCATATTGATAGTTGCATTGGTGTGGTCATTTAGCATCTACATTCCCAACCATGTCCACATCAACCCATGTGTTCAAGCAGTTGTTTTACTTCTGTTTTTCCACTCCTGCAGTTATTCCTCTGAGTGTGGGTAGCATTCCATTCCATAAATCCCTCAGAATTGTCCTGAGTCACTGCATTGCTGCCAGTACAGGAGTTCATTACATTCGATTTTACCACAGTGTATCAGTCTCTCTGTACAATGTTCTTTTGACTCTGCTCCTTTCACTCTGCATCAATTCCTGGAGCTCTTTCCAGATCACATGGAATTCCAACAGTTTATTATTCCTTTGAGCACAGTAGTATTCCATCACCAGAATATACCACAATTTATTCAGCCATTCCCCAATTGAAGGGCATAGCCTTGTTTTCCAGGGTTTTTTTTGCTACCATAAAAAGGGCGACTATAAATATTTTTGTACAAGTCTTTTTATCTATGATCTCTTTACGGTACAAGCACAGCAATGGTATGGCTGGATCAAAGGGCAGGCAGTCTTTTAGTGCTCTTTGGGCATAGTTTCAAATTGCCAACCAGAAGGGATGGATCAGTTCACAACTCCACCAGCAATGCATTAATGTCCCAATTTTGCCACATCCCCTCCAACATTCACTACTCTCCCCTGCTATCATTTTACCCAATCTGCTAGGTGTGGGGTGATATTTCAGAGTTGTTTTGATTTGATTTTCTATAATTATTAGACATTTAGAACACTTTCTCATGTGCTTTTTGATTGTTTTGATTTCTTCATCAGAAAATTGCTTATTCATGACCCTTGCCCAATTGTCAGTTGAGGAATGGACTGACATTTTGATAAAATAGATTTAGCTCCTTCTATATTTGAGTAATTAGACCTCTGTCAGAGTTTTTTGTTTTAAAGATTTTTTCTCAGTTTGTTGTTTCCCTTCTGATTTTGGTTGCATTGTTTTTGTTTGTACAAAAACTTTTTAATTTGATATAATCAAAATTATTTATTTTACATTTTGTAATTATTTTCTAACACTTGCTTGGTTTTAAATTTTTCCCTTTCCCATAGATTTGACAGGTATACTACTCTGTGTTCACTTAATTTACTTAGTTTCCTTCCTTATACTTAAGTCATTCATCCATTCTGAATTTATCTTGGTGTAGGGTGTGAGATGTTGATCTAAACCTCATCTCTCCCATATTGTTCTCCAATTTTTCCAGCAGTTTTTGGCAAATAGTGGATTTTTGTCCCCAAAGTTGGGCTCTTTGGGTTTATCATACACTGTCTTGCTTATCTCACATACACCAAGTCTATTCTAATGATCCTCCCTCCTGTTTCTTAGCCAATACCATATATTTTAATTACCACTGCTTTATAGTACAATTTATTATCTGGTACTGATAGGCCACCTTCCTTCATGGTTTTTTTTTCATTAGTTCCCATGATATTTTTGATCTTTTGTTCCTCCAAATGAACTTTGTTATAATATTTTCTAATTCAGCAAAAAAGTTTTTTGGTAGTTTGATAGATATGGCACTAAATAAGAAAATTAATTTGGGTAGAATGGTCATTTTATTATGTTAGCTTGTCCTAACCATGAGCAATCAATGTTTTTCCAACTGTTTAGATCTAGTTTTAATTGTGTGGACAGTGTTTTGTTGTTGTGTCCATATAATTCCTGTGTTTGTTTTAGTAGATAGATAACTAAGTATTTTATATTGTCTAGGATGATTTTAAAGGGTGTTTCTTTTTCTAACTCATGCTTCTGAGATGTATTGGAAATATATAGAAATGCTGATGATTTATGAGGCTTTATTTTGTATTCTGCCTCTTTATTCAAGTTGTTGATTATTTCTACAGCTTTTTAGTTGATTCTCTAGGATTTTTTAAGTAGACCATCATATCATCTGCAAAGAGTGATAGCTTAGTCTCCTCATTGCCTATTTTAATACCTTCAATTTTTTTTTTCTTCTCTAATTGCTACTGCTAGTGTTTCTAGTACAATGTTAAATAATAGAGGTGATAATGGGCATTCTTGTTTCACTCCTGATCTCATTGGGAAGGCTTCTAATTTATCCCCATTGCATATGATGCTTGTTGGTTTTAGATATATGGTTTGGATGGTTTTAGATATATACTGTTTATTATTTTTAGGAAAGGTCCTTCTATTTCCTATATTTTCCAGTGTTTTCAATAGGAATTGGTGTTGTACTTTGTCAAAGGCTTTTTCAGCATCTATTGAGATATTCATGTGATTTTTGTTTGTTAGCTTGTGGATATCGTCAGTTATGTGGATGGTTTTCCTAATGTTGAACCATCCTTGCATTCCTGGTATAAATCCCATCTGATCAGTATGGATAACCCTCTTGATCACTTGCTGGAGTATTTTTGCTAGTATTCTATTTAGGATTTTTGCATCTACATTCATTAGGGAGATTGATCTGTAGTTTTCTTTCTCTGTTTTTGATCTACCTGGCTTTGGGATCAGTACCATATTTGTGTCATAAAAGTAGATTGGGAAGACTCCTTCTTTGCTTATTATGTCAAATAATTTGCATAGTATTTGGAATTAGTTGTTCTTTGAATGTTTGATAGAATTCACTTGTGAATCCATCAGGCCCTGGTGATATTTTCTTTGAGAGTTCTTTGATGGCTTGTTCAATTTCTTTTTCAGATATGGGATTGTTTAGGTATTCTATTTCTTCTGCTGTTAATCTAGGCAATTTATATTTTTGTAAATATTCATCCATATCCCCTTAGATTGCTATATTTATTGCCATATAATTGGGCAAAATACTTTTTAATAATTGCCTTAATTTCCTATTCATTAGAGGTGAGGTCTCCCTTTTCATCTTTGATATTGTTAATTTGTTTTTCTTCTTTCCTTTTTTTAATTAAATTTACCTGTAATTTGTCTATTTTATCTCTTTTTTTTTTCAAAATACCAGCTTCTGGTCTTATTTATTAATTCAATAGTTCTTTTACTTTCAATTTTATTAATTTCTCCTTTGATTTTTTGTATATCTAATTTAGTTTTCAGCTGGTGAATTTTAATTCATTCATTTTCTAGTTTTTTTTTTAAGTTGCATGCCCAATTCATTAATCTTAGCCCTCCTTAATTTGTTAATATATGTACTCAAGCATATAAATTTCCCCCTTAGTACTGCTTTGGGTGCATCCCATGGTTTTGGGTAAGAAATCTCATCATTGTCATTGTCTTCAATGAAATTATCAATTTTTTCTATGATTTATTCTTTCACTAACCTATTTTGGAAAATCATATTATTTAATTTCAAATTGGTTTTTGGTTTCCCTCTCCATGTATTCTTACTAATAACTATTTTATTGCATTATGATCTGATGAATTTGCATTAATTATTTTGGCTTTTTTACATTTATTTGCCATGTTTCTATGCCTTAGTACATGTTCAATCTTTGTGAATGTTCCATGTGCTGCTGAAAAGAAGGTGTATTTTTTTGTCCCTATTTATTTTTCTCCATGTATCTATTAACTCTAAATTTTCTGGAGTTTCATTGACCACTCTTATTTGTTTCTCATTTATTTTTTGGTTTGATTTATCTCAATCTGATAGGGGAAGGATAGGTGCCCCATTAGTATAGTATTGCTATCTCATTCATCCTTGAGCTCCAGTAGTTTCTTTAAAAATTTGGAAGCTATACCATTTGGTGCATACATGTTGAGTACTGATATTTCTTCATTGTTTATACTGCCTTTCATTAGGATGTAGTTACCTTCCCTATCTCTTTTAACCAGAACTATTTTTACTTTGGTTCTGTCAGAGATCATGAGAGCATCCCATGTCTTCTTTTTCTCATTTGAAGCCCAATAGATTTTGCTTTATTCTTTCATTTTTACTCTTGAATGTCTGCCTGTCTCATGTGTCTTTCTTGTAGACAACATATGGTAGGATTTTGGTTTCTAATACACTCTGCTATTTGCTTCCATTTTATGGGCAAGTTCATCCCATTCACATTCAGAGTTATAATTATCAACTGTCTATTTTCATATATTTTTATTCTCTCTCCTTGTCCTCTCCTTCCTTCTTTTACTATTTCCTCCTATACCAGTGTTTGGTTTTTAATCAGTTCCCCTAATCCACTCCCTTATTATTCTTTCCTTTCTCCCCTCTCCCTTCTTATTCCCCTCTCAATCATTTTTAGGATATTTTTAAGCTACTCCCCCCCTGCCCTCTCCCTACCTAGTGTTACTTCCATCCCCACTAGTCCTTTTGTTTCCCTTCTACTTCTGTATAGGAAGTGAATCAATTCTCTGCCCCAATGGATCTGATTGTTCTTCCTGCTTTAAGTTGATTTCAATGCACTTAAGTATTAAATATTTCCTCTCTTCAGCCTCTTTACACTTACAGTGTATTGTTATTCTTCCCTCTTGGCCCCATACATGTCTTCATGGAATATAAATTTACTCCACTTTGTTTGTTTTCCCATTTTTTCTTAATATTACCTTTCCCCACTCTAGTTTCTAGTTTTTTATATATTTATACATACATGTATATATGTATATATATTCATTTTTCATCCTATACTATTTGTCACTGTTCCCTCTAAGTAAACTTCTTCTAGTTATCCTGTTGGTAATAAAAATTTTTAATTTTGCCAAAATCTTATTTTTTTCTTGGGATACAAATTGATTGAACTTATTGGGTCCCTTAAAGAAAATATTTTCCCCCTGCCCCCATTCTCTTAATTACCTTACGGTGATTTGCTTCAGTTCTTTGTTTGGGCAGCAAACTCTCTTTAAGTTCGGTTTTTTCTTTATGAATGCTTGGAAGTCCTCAATTTTTTTGAATGACCATACTTTCAACTGCAAAAATATAATCAGTTTTTCTGGATAGTTTATTCTTGGTTGTAGACCCAGTTATCTTGCTTTCTGGAATATTATGTTCTAAGCCTTCTGGTCCTTCAATGAAGTTGCTGCCAGATCCTGTGTTATCAAACTGTGGTTCCCTGATATCTGAATAACTACTTTTTAGCAGCTTGTAATCTTTTTCTTTGGTCTGGTAGTTTTTGAATGTGGCTATATTACTCCTGGAAGTTGTCGGTTGTGGATTAAATGTAAGAGGTGATCTGTGGATTCTTTCAATTTACACTTTTCCCTCTTGTTCAAGAATGTCAGGGCAATTGCCTCTGGTAATTTCTTGTAGGATGGTGTCTAAAACTTTTTCTTTATCATGATTTATTTGTAAACCAATAATTCTTAAATTGTCTCTTCTAGTTCTGTCTTCTAGATCTTTGGTTGAATCAATGAAGTATTTCATATTTGCCTCAAATTTTTTTTAAATTTCATTTAATATATTCTTGCTGCCTTCTGAAGTCATTTGCTTCTAGTTGCTGAGTTCTATTTAAAGACTTAATTTTATCCCTGGCTTTTTGTCATCCTTCTCCTTTTTGTCTGATTTTTTTTGTAGATCATCTTTTGCCTTCTTTGCTTCACTTTCAAGCTGGCAAATTCTGGCTTTTAATACTTTATTTTCTTGTTTTAATTCATGTATTTCCTTTTTCAAATTGTCTTCAGCCACTCTTGCCTCTCTTCATTGCTTCTTGAGTTCCTGAAGTTCTTGAGTTAATTGGATTTTGAGATCTTCCAAAGCCTATGTCCAATTTGCTGGAACTTCTTCCTCTTCTTCTATTTCTATTTTATTTACTCTCTTTTTACTTTCTTGAAAGAAGCTGTCAATTGTCATTTCTTTTCTATTTTTCTGTTGTTTACTCATATTTTTCCTTTTATGTTCTGCTGGTTTGAGCAGATGTATTTAATGATCTTTGATGAAAGATCTTCCCTCAGCTGGCAATGGAGGTTTGTAGTTACTTTCTCTGCCCTCTGAAGACTTCTTGTCTGTCCAATTGGTGATATTAAACCTGTATTGATTGGCTTAGTCTGTACTGTTTAATCTGCCCTGAGGCTAAAACCTTGAAAGCAGGAAAAAAAAGAAAAAATTGTGGGGCCAAGAAAGAGTATTTTCCCTGAGCTTAGCTGTCCAGCAGTAGGGTTGCCATGCTCTGTCCTTGTGTTTTATCTGGTTTTCTTTCCTTTTGAAGCCCTTTTTTCTCTATATCGTTGTGACAAAGCCATAAGTTTGGCTCTCTCTAAGTCACCATCTTCCAAGAATTTTTGCTGTGTTTCTCTTTCTCCTCCAGTCACCTCCCCAGTGCCTGTGTTCAACTCCCTGAGTATTGTGCCAGCAAGGCCCTCTCCAGACTGGTGCGTCTGCCCACCCTGAGATTTCAGGGGCTGGTGGAGATTCCACAAAGCACATGGGGAGGAGTCCTGGGATTCTCCTTCTATACCATCAGACCTGACAGTTCAAGAAAACAGCCTTTTTCTTGCCATACCTCTTGAGCTGTCCAGCAGTAGGATCTCCCTGCTTTGTCCTGTTGTTAGATTTGGTCCTCTTTCTTCATGAAGCTCATTGTTTTCTATCTCAGTGTGTAAGGGTGCAGAGGTTTTAAGATCAGCTCCATCTAAGCCTCTATCTTCCCAGAATCTTTTGGACATTTTATGAAGAAAAGCAACTGGATTTTGGTAAATGGACAGATAAGATGAGTGGAAATGAAAAGTCAAAGAACCTCTGTTTTAGGGAATCTGTGTGACTGTAAGATTGTAGTATCTTTCAGAGGACTAAGGAAAAGACATAGGTTGGAGGAGTGATGAATTTTCTTTTGGATGTATTATGATTGAGATGGACATGAAAAACCATACTGTAAGGAAATAACAGATTGGAAAACTTCATGAAAAAAATCATTAAAACCTAGTGACTGGATAAGAGAGATCAAAGGAAAAGAAAAAGACAGATCAATTTGTAAATCCAAGTGCCCAGTAGAAATTTAGTATTCAGGACTGGGTAGCTGATTTACTGAAAGAATTAGGATAGTCATCTTAGAAATACAAATGATGACATGAAGTACAAGATTCTGCATGTCTGCATCCAGGTAAGTATCTAATTGAGTCTGACACCTATTTTGAAATGTCAACATAATTTTACATGTCAGAATACTCAGTAAGGTTAAAAATCCTTGCTTAAGTAATTATAAATTTGTACAAAAATTTAACAGAATAATGATGGGTATTTCATAGGATTTATAGATAGAAGGTATCTTAAAGATCATCCAGTACAATCCCTATTAACTTACTGATAAGGAAATAGGCTGAAAAGACAGTGACTAGCTCAAGTTATATATATATATATATATATATATATATATATATATATATATATATATATACACATATATATATGTCAAACGAAGATTTGAACATTTGTCTTCTGACACTGAATATATGAGATTCTTTCTACTCACTGTAGATCCATATAAAATTTTTTATTGTATATTATACTCACAATATATATATTTGTGGATGTATATACATGTAAAAATTAAATTAAACTCCTAGGCAATGTGACCAGAAAGATGGCATATTAGTCATTTTGGCTGAAATTGTCAACCCTCCAAACCTCTCCTCCCAAAAAGAATTATATATGAGATGAAGAATAATTATAGCAAAATCCACAGAAGAAGACAGAATCTTCAACAAGATAAAATCTTTTATGTATTAATACTGGAGGACATTAATAAAACCATATTTCAGCATCTCTTCTCCTCCACACAGCTTCAACAAGTATGTAAGAATACTAACAAGCTTCTTTAGGTACTAATTGAACAGCTTCTTTAGTGATTCTACCTGAACATTCCAACAGTGCCCAATCCACAAAAAGCAGCAGGTCCTGACTCTACCTAATCAAAAGAAGCAAAGAAATTTAACGAATGAGAATTGAGTAGAAAATATACTACCTTTTTGACTAGGTTCCGGTCCTAGTGTAGGGGCTCTCTAAGGCTACAATGACTCACAGAACACTCTAATCCCACAAGCAGCAACAAATATTTGTTGCATCATATAAAGAAAAGGAGAACAAAATAAGA
>NC_058135.1:90549750-90568845 GCF_016433145.1 Gracilinanus agilis
GTGCATTTATTTTGTATCCTGCAACTTTGCTAAAGTTGTTGATTATTTCTACTAGCTTTTTAGTTGATTCTCTAGGATTTTTTAAGTAGACCATCATATCATCTGCAAAGAGTGATAGCTTAGTCTCCTCATTGCCTATTTTAATACCTTCAATTTCTTTTTCTTCTCTAATTGCTACTGCTAGTGTTTCTAGTAAAATGTTAAATAATAGAGGTGAAAATGAGCATTCTTGTTTCACTCCTGATCTCATTGGGAAGCTTTCAATTTATCCCCTTTGCATATGATGCTTGTTGATGGTTTTAGATATACTGTTTATTATTTTTAGGAAAGGTCCTTGTATTCCTATACTTTTCAGTGTTTTCAATAGTAATGGATGATGTATTTTGTCAAAGGCTTTTTCAGCATCTATTGAGATAATTATGTGATTTTGTTTGTCAGCTTGTTGATATCATCAGTTATGTCTCTTAATGTTGAACCAGCCTTACATTCCTGGTATAAATCCCACCTGATCATGATGGATAACCCTCTTGATCACTTGCTGTAGTCATTTTGCTAGTATTCTATTTAAAATTTTTGTATCTATGTTCATTAGGGAGATTGATCTATAATTTTCTTTCTCTGTTTTTGTTCTGCCTGGCTTTGGAA
Organism: Gracilinanus agilis; assembly: GCF_016433145.1. Taxonomy (NCBI): domain Eukaryota; kingdom Metazoa; phylum Chordata; class Mammalia; order Didelphimorphia; family Didelphidae; genus Gracilinanus; species Gracilinanus agilis. Next base: position 90,550,396 of record NC_058135.1, read on the forward strand.
TCAGTACCATATTATTGTCATGAAAGGAATTTGGTAGAACTCCTTCTTTGCTTATTATGTCAAATATTTTGTATGGTATTGGGATTATTTGTTCTTTGAAAGTTTGATAGAATTCACTTGTGAATCCATCAGGCCCTGGTGATTTTTTCTTAGGGATTTCTTTGATGGTTTATTAAATTTCTTTTTCTGATATTGGATTATTTAACTTTTCAATTTCTTCTGCTGTTAATCTAGGCAATTTATATTTTTAAAATATCCATCCATATCACCTAGATTGCTATATTCATTGCCATTTAACTGGGCAAAATAGTTTTTAACAATTACCTTAATTTCCTCTTCATTAGAGATGAGGTCTCCCTTTTCATCTTTGATGCTATTAATTTGGTTTTCTTCTTTCCTTTTTTATTATAGATTTACCAGTATTTTGTCTATTTTATCTGTTTTTTTCAAAGTACCAACTTCTAGTGTTATTTATTAATTCAATAGTTCTTTCACTTTCAATTTTATTCATTTCTCCTTTGATTTTTAGTATTTCTAATTTTGTTTTCATCTGAGAATTTTTAATTTGTTCAGTTTCTAGTGTATTAAATAACATGCACAATTTATTGAACTCTGCCCTCCCTAATTTGTTAATATATGCACTTAGGGATATAAATTTCCTCCTTAATACTGCTTTGGCTGCATCCCATAGATTTTAGTAAGAAGTCTCATTGTCATTCTCTTCAATGAAATTATTAATTGCTCCTATTATTTATTCTTTAACTAACTTATTTTGGAGAATCATATCTTTTAATTTCGAATTAGTTTTTGGTTTGCTTCTCCATTTATTCTTACTAATAACTATTTTTATTGCATTATGATCTGATAAGGTTGCATTTATTATTTCTTCTTTTTTGCATTTGTTTGCCATGTTTCTCTGCCCTAGTACATGGTCAATCTTTGTGAATGTTCCATGTGCTGCTGAAATGAAGGTATGTTCCTTTTTGTCCCTATTTATTTTTCTTCATATATCTATTACCTCTAAATTTTCTAGGATTTAATTCACCTCTCTTTTCTCTTTTTTATTTATTTTTTGGTTTGATTTATCTAGATCTGATAGGGTAAGGTTGAAGTCAACAACTAGTATAGTTTTGCTTTCTATTTCATCCTTGAGCTCCAGTAGCTTCTCCTTTGGAAATTTGGATGCTATACCTTTTGGTGCATATATGTTGAGTACCGATATTTCTTCATTATTTATACTGCCTTTTATTAGTATTTAATTACCTTCCTTATCTCTTTTAGCCAGATCTATTTTTACTTTGGCTCTGTCAGAAATCATGATTGCAACTTCTACCTATATTTTCTCAGTTGAAGCCCAATAGATTTTGCTCTATCCTTTCATTTTTACTCTTTGTATATCTGCCTGTCCCATGTGTATTTCTTGTAGGCAACATATGGTAGGATTTAGGTTTCTAATACACTCTGCTATTTGCTTTGGTTTTATGGGTGAGTTCATCACATTCACATTTAGAGTTATAATTATCAGCTGTGCATTCCCAAACATTTTGATATCCTCCCCTAGTTCTGTCCCTTCTTCTTACACTATTCCATTTTAAAACTGTGGCTTGTTTTGAATCAGTCTCCCTCATCTCCCCTCTTAGTTTACTTCCCTTTCCTCTATCTCCCTTTTTGTTCCCCTCTTATTATTTTTATGGCATAATGAATTCCCTCCCCCCTCTCTTCCCCTCCCTTTTTGAACTCCCCACCTCAATGCTCCCCTTGGTTTATCCCTTCTGACTTTCTCCATAGGGTTATATAGAATTCTATATTCCAATGGATATAGCTACTCTTACCTCTCAGAATTAATTCCACTGAGAGTAAGGTTTAAGTATTGCCTATTAATGCACTCTTCCTCTCCTTCTTATAGTAATATCCCTTCCCATTTCCATACCCACTTTGTGTATTATAGATTGTCCTATTTTTCTTATTCCTTCAAGTTTCTCTTGGTGCCATCTTCTATTCCCCACCCCTCTTTTTTCCCCATATCATCGTAGACCATTTAGTACTCCAACCTCTCCCTAAGAATAATTCTTCAAATTACTATAATAGTGAATACAATTTTTGAAAATTACACATAACTTTTCTCCTTATAGGAATACAAATACTTTTATCTTATTGAAGCCCTTAAAGAAGCAAATTTAAAAATAAAAGTTTTCTTTCTTTCCCCTCTGTTTCATATTAATCTTTTCATGTTTCTCTTGATTTTTGTGGTTGGATACCAAATTTTCCATTTTGCCAGATCCCCTGTAATCCTGATTGGTGTTCCTTGATATCTTCATTGTCTCTTTTTGGGTTCTTGTAATATTTTTCCTTAACTTGGAAGCTCTTGAATTTGGCAATTATATTTCTGGGGTTTGACTTTTGAGGGTTTAGTATAGAGGGTAATCTTTGGATCCCTTCAATGTCATTTAGCCCTCTTATTGAAGAACATTAGGGCAGTTTTCTTTGGTAATTTCTTGTAGTATGGTATCCACATTTCTATTAATTTCTGCTTTTTCAGGAAGACTAATGATTCTCAAAATTCTCAAATTTTCTCTTCTAGATCTGTTTTCTTGATCTGTAATTTTCTCAGTGAGATATTTCATGTTTCCTTCTATTATTTTAAACTTTTTGACTTTGCTTTATTAGTTCTTGCTCTCTTGCAAGATCATTGGCTTCTATGTGCCTTATTCTGGTCTTTAGAGACTGGTTTTCTGCTAAAATCTTTTTATTTTCCTTTACAAATTAGTCTGTCCTGTTTTTATGGTTTCCTGCTGTTTAATTTGGTTCTCCAATTTGCTTATCATTTTGTTTGATTTGGGGGCATCTTTCTCCCATTGGGAGCTTCTGTCTTTTAACCTGTTAATTTCCTTTTGTGCTATTTCCCACTTTTCTTGCCAAATCTCTTCCATCTTTCTCATCCTCTCTGATTTTAACTCTGGTAGAGCTTGTGACCAATTTTCATTTTTTGGTAAGGATTGAATGTGATTCCTTGTTTGTCCTCCTCTGATGTCTGCTCTACTGGACTTTTTCTGTGTAATAGTTATCGAGTGTTAATGCTTTCTTCTTGTTCTTCCTCTTGGTTAGTTCTTGGGCATTGCTTGCCATTATTATGCTGTTTTTCTTTCCCAATCAGAAGTCTGGGTGAGGCAGGCAGGCTCTCTGTATAAAAAACTGTGGAGCAGTTTTTGCTTGAATCACCACACAGTCCCACCTCTCTCAATTTTATCCTCTCACAGGAGGTCTGTGCTCTTTAGGCTCCTCAGGTCTTAAGTCTAGCTGTTCTCAGGGTCAAGCTACCTTGTGGTCCCCTTGCTTGCTCCTCTGCCCGAGGCTCCTTTAAGAGTCTCAGTGCCCTGCTTCCATAGTCCTGTACCCCTCCTCTCTAGGTCGGAGCCCAAGGTCCTCACTCAAGGTCCGTGTTCAAAGTCCATGTTCTTTAGGCTCTTGGAATCTTAAGTCTTGCTGCTCTCAGGAGAAAGCCTCTGGTGGTCCCACGTAGTTGCCAAGAACTTATTGAGTGCCCCAAACCTGCTCTAAGTCTTGTGCATTGGATTTGTCCCTGTAGGTTGTGTTTGGGGGGTGTGGGGGTTGATCAGCTCACATTTTAGTGAGAGTCATTTCACACCCTTATGGCATGGAAATGCCCAAATCTCACATGCCTTCAATGCTGTGCCCTATTGTGGGGCCCCTTCATTCATCTGGATTTGGTTTTTTGTGTTCTTTTGAGGTATCTCGTGTAGGTGGGTTAGTAGAGTTAAGAGCCCTGCTTCTACTCTTCAGCCAACTTAACCTGGAAGTCCTAAATTTCAAATATGGAAATGATAGTTTTTGTTTCCAATGTTATGAATTGAATTCAAATTGATAATGCTGGCATTGATGCTGATCTGTTTTAGATAGCATAAGACCAAGTATGACTATTTCACATTCCTGAATAAATCCAAAGAAATGCATCATTTGTACCTTTTTCTATTTACATATGTTATTCCCCAAGAAATATATTAAACTCTTTGAGGACACAAACTAATTTTTTGTCTTTAATATACTCAGAACCAAGTCCTGCATTACATATAATAGGTCCTGAATAAATAAATGATTGTTGATTTTGATTGGAGATGTGAATATAAGAATATTGACTTAGAGATGAAGGAGATCTTCTGAATCATGTGTTTGAAATCCCTAAGATGAGAGAAGGGGCCTCACAGAGAATTAATTGTTTCCCTAACATTATAAAGGAAATATATGACAAGGCTAGAATTTGAAAGCAAGTCCTTCTATTAAAAGGAAGTGTGTAGGGAATAAGTTAATAAATTAACTACCAAGCACTGTTCTAAGTGCTCTTTAAATAATATTGGATTCCATTTTGTCCTCATGGAAATCCTGAGAAATAAGTGCTATTTTTATCCCCATTTTACTGATGAAAAAACTGAAGCAAATAGATGATATTTGATCTGCCCATGATCACACAGCTTGTAGGTATCTGAGGTGGAATTTGGACTTAGTTCTTCCTGCCTCCAAGCAGTTAAGTGGTGCTCTATCTATTGACATACAGGATAGATGGCACAATACCATGCAGTGAATAGATCACTAGACTTAAGAGTCAGGAATAACTAAGTTCAAATCCTCCCTCAGACATTTTGAAGTGATGTATTTCTGGATAAGTCATTTGGACTCTATTTCAGTTTCATTATTTGTACATGGGGATAATAATAACACTACTTCCAAGTGTTGTCATGAGAATACAATGAGATAATATTTGAAAAGCATTATGCAAACCTGAAATTGCTTCATAAATTCTGTTAATAATCCTATTCTTTTCTTTCTTAGCTCTTTTACTCATTTTGATTTAAAATCTCAAACTTTGATCTTTTTTTTTTCTTTTCCCTTTCTTCCTTGTTAGTGACAAAAGTTATAGTTTCAAATCACAATAAGGCTTTAGAAAATCATTTAACTAGGTGAGAGCTGTCTTGCTCCTCTCAAAACACATTCTAGTTTTATTCCTATTTTTCAGTAATCTCTAAGTGGCCAAAAGTTCCAATTATGTTGTCCTACAATTCTTGACTCATAGTAAATACTGCCTCTCCCCATCAAAACCTAAGTATTCATCTGTCCTCTGATATTAGACCCTTGCATACTAATATATAAACAAATATGGTAATGTACAAGTGATAGATTCAATAAACTTAACTTTATTGTCATTAACATAAATATTAATGTAATGTAACATATTAATATTAATCTGTTGTTGACATTAGAAATGTTAATCAATTTAAAATGCCTGGCTGACTTAGATGGGCTTCTAATTCTAGCAATAATACCAGGGATTTTAAGAGTATGGAAATATTTTATTGTTCAATATAGCCTTTGCAATCTCTTAAATGATACTTGGAGAATCATATGATGTAGAATTGAAAGAGGCCTTAGAAATCATATGTCTAGTCTTATCCTTTTATAAAGACAGATAGATGATGGATAGAGTATCATTTACTGAGTATTTGCTATATACCACACACTATATTGAATACAAATGCAAGTAAGCAAGAAATTTCCTGCCTTCAAAGAGTTTATATTGTAGTGGGGGAAAAACATGTAGCACTGGTTAACCTGAGAGGAAGAGTAAATGGTAAATGAGAAAACTGAATCTCAAAAAAGCCTATTTAACATACCACAGGTTAACACAGGCAGTAAACAGAGGCATGGAGATTCAAATGTAAGTTCTCTGAATGTAAATTCAGTACTTTTTTCTGAGTCTACCAGTTTTTCTGCCTTTGCCTAGGTGGAGAATTAGTCCTACCTACCCTTTTTCTCTATCCTTTCATCTAGTACTAGGAGGGGTTTAAAGAAGCTTCCACAAACATGCTATCAAAAAATCTTTGAGAAAGAAAGTCTAAATTGTAATACTGATATCCAGGCTTTACAATCTTTACTCAGTCTAGATCTCTTAACATTGAGATAAATTTACTGAGATTTCTTTACACGGTAAGGAGACATTAAATAGTTCTTTTTTCTGAATTGCAGATTTAGCAATGGTGTATAGAGAATTCAGAGATTAAAGTAAGAGAGCTATTAAGTAATATGCACTGAGAGCCAGGAATCAGGACAAGGAAAGGGAGTTCCTAAGTAATTGCTTATCATTTTATATTTCTAATCTCAGGCCATTATGCTATTTATAATGTTAGTTTTCTCCAATGCATTTGAAATAGTAGATACTTGGTATTTGGTACATGAATAAAGGCATGAACAGTTATGTTTTCTTTCTGAAATTTCCATTACTTAATTAAATATTTTAAGGTTGTGTGTTGGAAAATTTAATTAGTGTAATTGCATGAAGACTATCTGATCTCTCTTGGGTAACAGTGAAATAATGGTGAATGTTGACATCTTTCTTAAAGTTTGGATATGAGCTTATTTTAACTTAAAAGAATTCAAAGGTCATGCCAGCTAATTAATTGCTTCATTTGTGGTTTCTTAATAACTTATTTATCCTAAGCCTAATTACATTTTTGAACACATTGAAATATACACTATAAAATGTATACTTTCTAATTAGTACTTTAAACATAAATCAAGAAAATGGAAGGCTTTAAGATGCAGTAATGATGGAATCATAGTCTGAATGAGAATATTGAGTTTCCAATCCAAAGTCTACTGTTAATAGTTGTCAATATTTAGCCACATCACTGTGACTCTGGGCCTCCGTTTCTTCATCTGGAACATGGAGAAGACAATATTTACTTGTCAGAAGTGTCTAAAAAATGCTAACACAAAGGCACTTTGAAAAGGGTTGGTGTGGACATGATATAGAATGTAGACTCTAAACTAGCCCCCAAGTACAACTATCAATAATACGGAAATAGGTCTTGATCTATGACACATGTAGAAACCAGTGGAAATGTGTGTCGGCTATGGGGGAGGAGTTTGGGGAGGAGTAGAGAGTAAGAACATGAATCATATAACCATGGAAAATTTTTTCTAAAAAAATAAAATTAGATTTGAATCCAGAAAAAAAAGGTAAAGGCATTATTGAACAAAGGCTACTAGAATACTCAAGCAATTAGCATCAAAGCACCTGCTTTGCATCAGTGTTTTTACCCCAGTGCCTATCCTAGTACCTGGCATTTGGATAGCATTTTTCAATGTCTGCTGATTGAAAATTTTTAAGGAAAATATATCTAATCAATACATGTTAATGTATTATGAAGTTGAAGTAAAAACTGCAGGGAGAAGCTACTATGTAGGAGAGAGGTGCTAGAACCACTTTGAAAGATTTCAAGGCCAGAGACTGACCTTGTGATTGTATTACTTAGTACAGTGATGGTCAACCTTTTAGAAACTGAGTCTTGCCCCTTACCATCTCTGTCTCCTACCCTCCACTGCTACCTTACCCCAGACAGGGGAGGAAGGAAGCACTCTCATTGGGCTGCTGGGCAGGGGGGGCAGGTAAAGGGAAGATTGTCCTCAGGTAGGGAGGAGAGGGGTAAGGATGCACCCAAGTCCAAGTCCCTCTGGCTTTTTATTAATGTACTCTGATGGACTATGGCATGTGTGAGACCACAGAAAGGTCTCTGAATACCCCAGTGATTCCCAAAGTGGGTGCCACCACCCTCTGGTGGGTGCTGCAGCGATCCAGAGGGGTGGTTATGGCCACAGATGCATTTGAGGGCAGTGAATAACTGTAAGGGGGCAGTGATTGTATATGGCAGGGGGCGCTAACTAATATTTTTTCTGGAAAGGGGGCAGTAGGCAAAAAAAGTTTGGGAACCACTGGCTTACCCTCTCTGGTACATGTGCCATAGGTTCACATCCAAGGAATTAGTATATGGAATTCCCTTGTGCAGAAACTTGTTCTACCAATGCAAGTAGGGACTTAACTCTACAATTTACATATTAGAGAGTTGCCTATGGGACTAAGAGATTAAATGACTTGCCCAGGGTCACTCATCTAGTATATATGAGAGAAAAGATTTGAGTCTAGATATTATTTTACTCTCTAACCATTTACTCTAGAGGAAAAAAGAAAAAGAAACATTAATATATTTTAATTCAAGCCAGGAAGGACAAGATAGAAAGAGTGGAGATGCTGGGTACCATAAATTATATATATATATATATATATATATATTATATATATATATATATATATATATAATTGCTCATTCTTTTCCTCCAACTTCTATTTTAATCACTTTCATTTTTTTTAAATACCTGCAAATCCTCTTGGGCCTTCAAAAGTTCATGCTTTCCACCTATGTGTAGCTATGGAGAAAGATTTTTTTTTGCCCTGGAAGTTTATTTTGCTTATTTGAACTCACCAGTAGCAATTTTAACAATATATTTGTATGACTTCTCCATCAATATCTTGAGCTGATAAAGCAAATTCTTCAGGAAATTACTTTAGTTACTAGATTTAAAAAATTTGGACAGTATCTAGATATACATAATTGACAGCTCAACTTACTTTATTTTAAATATATGCATATACTTGTATATACATTTGAATATATACAGAGGGAGAGAAAGAGTTGACATTGATCTACAAATCTTGGACACAGTGTCCGTTCAAAATTGATTTTGACCTTTTCACTGAAGTCCCTCATCCCCAACTATACAAGATTAAGGGATAAAACACCTAAAATTGGAGTCTTACTACCTCAACAGAACCAAATAAGAAGCATTAAATGATGTTACCAGAGGTATATTTGGTTCCATTTTTGAGGGAAAAAAACACATTGAAGGGTATACAATCAAGTAGTAGAAACATTATAAAGGAGTTTCTGTGAGGATTTAAATGAAATGGTCTCTGAGTTCCAATTCGGTTCAGTTATAAATTGATTCTATAACAGAAATAACCTAAAAATAGTGGCAAGACATCAGTATAATAAACTTTTTTTTGATCTCTAATCCCAAAGTTCAATGTACCAATTAATGGGCCAACTCATTTATTCAGGGGCGTTCTCTCAGGTGATCTTATCTTCTATGTATTTTGCCTTTACTGTCCCTTAAATATTTCATAAAGGATCTATTAAATATACTCTCTTCTAGACCATAGCTTTAGAGCTAAAAGGAAGCTTATAAATTTACTGTTCCAATCTTCTCATTTTACAAAGGAGAAAACTGAGGTCCAGAAGGTTGTGACTTGCCAAAATCAATATACATTTTAAGTGGCAGATTTCAAATATAGTGTCTTTTAACAATACCAATGCCTCAAATTTATATAGATCTTCAAAATTTTAAAAATCATTTTATGTATGCTATCTCTCTTAATCATTACAATAACCCTGTGAGATTTTTACTTCTCCCACTTCCCAGTTAAGGAAACTGAAGTAAAGAGGACAAGTGACTTACCCAACATTACTTACTTGGCTAGTAAGTACCTACAGTAGCATCTGAACTGAAGACTTTTTGACTCTATGTTCAATCCTTTATCAACTACACCAAGCCATTCATGGATTTGAGCTCAGCATTCATGCTGAAGATCTTGTGTTATAAGATGGGGCTACATCCTTTTCCAATTATGTATGTCCTGGGTGAAATCTAGCAGAAACCAAGAAATATAGCTGAATGAAACATAATTTGATTTAATGTGATATTGAGAAAATTTAACATGTGATGATTTAGCCATAATTAAATTAAGGGGCAAAACTGTTTATTTTCATCTAAAGCATATAGAAAATACATTAGCTCAATTTATATTCCAAAAATAGAATTATAGATTTTGAATCAAATTAAAAGCTTATATAAGCATAACTGGACTCAGATGCTTCCTAGCTGAATGACCCTGAGCAAGTCACTTAACTCCATTTGCCAAACCCATGCTTTTTTGTCTTAAGAGTTATTACTAAGACATAAAATAAAGGTCAGGTTATGTAGGCCAATCTCTAACACAGGCAGACATTTTTCTAGGAGGTCAATTAAAATTAGGAATCCATAGAGAATCAAATTAGTTTTTCTAATGTTAATGTATTGTTTTCATTTTTATGAAATATTCACTCTTCTTTAAAATGTTCTCTTATGGCTAATATAATTAAACCACATAAATTAACAATGACCATATGAAAAATGCTCCATTTGACACTTTTAGTTCTCCAGAAACCATTCTAGACTAGTAAAGGACCAAAAGGAGGGAAATAAATCATCTGCCCTCTGGTGCCAAGATTGGTCATGGTAAGGATCTCATTTCAGATTGTCATTGAATATTCTCCCTTATCTTCATGTGGCCATTGTTTTCTCTTAGTTTTATTTACTTTGTTATCCATTTCATACAAGCCTTTCTGTTTATCTTTTTTTTATTTTAGAAAAATTTTCCATGGTTACATGATTCAAGTTCTTACTTTCACCTTCACCCTCCCAGATCCCCCACTCTCAATGCCAATGTCCATTTCCACTGATTTCAACATGTGTCATCGAACAAGACCTATTTCCATAATATAGAGTTGTACTAGGGTGTTCGTTTTGAGTCTACATCCCCAGTCATGTCCACATTAAGCCATGTGTTCAAGCAGTTCTTTTTCTTCGGTGTTTCTACTCCTGTAGTTCTTCCTTTGAATATGGATAATGTTCTTTTCCATAGGTCCCTCAGAATTGTCCTGGATCATTGCATCGCTGCTAGTACAGAAGTCCATTACATTTGATATTACCACAGTGTATCAGTCTCTGTATACAATGTTCTCCTGGCTCTGCTCCTCTCACTCTGCATCAATTCCTAGAGGTCATTCCAGTTCACATGGAATTTCTCCAGTTTATTATTTCTTTCAGTACAGTAGTATTCCATCTCCAGCATATACCACAATTTGTTCAGCCATTCTCCAATTGAAGGGCACACCCTTGTTTTCCAGTGTTTTTGCCACCACAAAAAGCATAGCTATAAATATTTTTGTATGAGTCTTTTTATCTATGATCTCTTTGGGGTACACAACCAGCAATGGCATGGCTGGATCTAAGGGCAAGCAGTCTTTTAGCTCTCTTTAGGCATAGTTCCAAATTACCATTCAGAATGGTAGGATCAGTTCACAACTCCACCATCAATGCTTTAATGTCCCAATTTTGCCACATCCCCATCCAACATTTATTACTCTCCCCTACTGTTACTTTAGCCAATCTGCGGTTTGTGAGGTGGTACCTCAGAGTTGTTTTGATTTGCATTTCTCTAATTATTTGAGATTTAGAACACTTTCTCATGTGCTTATTGATAGTTTTGATTTCTTTGTCTGAAAATTGCCTATTCAGGTCCCTTGCTCATTTATCGACAGGGGAATGGCTTGATTTTTTACACAATTTATTTAGCTCCTTGTATGATCTGAGTAATTAGACCTCTGTCAGAGTTTTTTATTATAAAGATTTTTTCCCAATTTGTTGTTTCCCTTCTGATTTTGGTTGCATTGTTTTTGTTTGTTCAAAACCTTTTTAATTTAATATAATCAAAATTATTTACTTTAAATTTTGTAATTTTTTTAGCTCTTGCTTGATTTTAAAAAATATTTCCTTTCCCAGAGATCTGACAAGTATACATTCTGTGTTCACCTAATTTACTTTTAGTTTCCTTCTTTATTTTCAAGTCATTCATGCATTCTGAATTTATCTTGGTGTAGGGTGTGAGATGTTGATCTAAACCTAACCTCTCCCATATTGTTCTCCAATTTTCACAGCAGGTTTTGTCAAATAGTGGATTTTTGTCTCCAAAAGTTGGGCTCCTTGGATTTATCATAGACTGTCTTGCTGACGTCATTTACCCCAAATCTATTCCACTGATCCACCATTCTGTCTCTTATCCAGTACCATATTCTTTTGATGACCACTGCTTTATAGTACAGCTTGATATCTGGTCCCACTAGACCACTTTCCTTCAAATATTTTTCCATTATTTCCATTGATGTTCTTGATCTTTTTTCTTCCAAATGAAGTTTGTAATAGTTTTTTCTAATTCAGTAAAAAAGTTTCTTGGTAGTTTGATGGCTATGGCACTAAAAAGTAAATTAATTTGGGCAGAAAGGTCATTGTTATTATGTTAGCTTGTCCTACCCATAAGCAGTCAATGATTTTCCAATTGTTTAGATCTGGTTTTAATTGTTTGGAGCGTGTTTTGTAGTTGTGTTCATATAATTCCTGTGTTTGTTTTGGTAGATAGATTCCTAAGTATTTTATATTGTCTAGGGTAATTTTAAAGGGTAAAATTTCTCTTTCTAACTCTTGCTTCTGGGATGTGTTGGAAATATATAAAAATGCTAATGATTTATGTGCATTTATTTTATATCCTTCCACTTTACTAAAGTTGTTGATTATTTTCACTAGCTCTTTAGTTGATTCTCCAGGACTTTTAAGTAGACCATCATATCATCTGCAAAGAGTGATAGCTTGCTTTCCTCATTGCCTATTTTGATACCTTTGATTTCTTTTTCTTCTCTAATTGCTACTGCTAGTGTTTCTAGTACAATGTTAAATAATAGAGGTGATAATGGGCATTCTTGTTTCACTCCTGATCTCATTGGAAAGGCTTTAATTTATTCCCTTTGCATATGATGCTTGTTGATGGTTTTAGATATATACTGTTTATTATTTTTAGGAAAGGTCCTTCTATTCCTATACTTTCTAGTGTTTTAAATAGGAATGGGTTTTGTGTTTCGTCAAAGGCTTTTTCAGCATCTATTGAGATAATCGTGTGATTTTTGTTTGTCACCTTGTTTATATGGTCAATTACGTGGATGGTTTTCCTAATGTTGAATCATCCTTGTATTCCTGGTATAAATCCCACCTGATGTGGTGGGTATTGTGATGGATAACTCTCTTGATCACTTGCTGTAGTCTTTTTTGCTAGTATTCTATTTAAGATTTTTGCATCTATGTTCATTAGGGAGATTGGTCTGTAGTTTTCTTTCTCTGTTTTTTGTCTGCCTGGCTTTGGAAGCAGTACCATTTTAGTGTCATAAAAGTAATTTGGTAGAACACATTATATGCATATATATCATACCTACATATTTATTCATATCATCACATTTATGTACACATCATATCATCATATATCATCATATACATGCTATCATCATGATCAACTCACTTCACCACCCTCTTTCTAAGTATATTTTTTCTATCTTCTCTATAACTAATAGTAATTTTTGAGAATTATAGATATCTTCTTTCCATGTAGAAATATAGTGATTTTGATCATCAGTCCCTTAAATTTTCTCTTTCTTATTTATCTTTTTGAGCTTCTCTTGTGTCTCATGTTTGAACTTCATTTTTTTGTTTAGTTATGGCTTATTTCTCAGGAATTCTTGGAAATCTTTTATCTTATTGGATATCCATTTTTCTCCACTGAAAGAACATGCTCAGTTTTGCTGAGTAGGTGAGTCTAGGTGGTAAATCCAGGTATTTTGCCTTCCCGAATATCATATTCCTTGCCTTTCAATTCTTTAATGTAGCTGCTTCTAGGTCCTATGTGATCCTGATTGTAATTCCATGGTATTTAAATGGTTTATTTCTGGCTGCTGCAGTATTTTCTCCTTGGATTGTGGGATTTTGAATTTAGTTATTACATTCCAGGAAGTTGTCATTTGAGAATTTCTTTTCGGGAGGTGATCTGTGAATACTTTCAATTTTAATTTTATTTTCTTGTTCAAGGATCTCTGGACAGTTTTCTTTATAATTTTTTGTATTATCGTGTCCAAAAGTTTTTTCTTGATCATGGCTTTCAGGTAGTCTAATAATTCTCAAATTGTTTTTCCTGGATCTATTTTCCAAGTTTGTTTTTTCAGTAAGATATTTCATGTTTTCCTCTTTTTTCTCTTCCATTTATTTTGCTTTATTGTTTCTTGATTTCTCATGAAATCATTAGTTTCTAGTTGGTCAATTCTGATTTTTACGGCCTGATTTCCCCTGTCATTTTGGTTCTCCTTTTTGAATTTTTCAGTTTAATTATGTTTTATTTCACTGATCTACATTTCTATTTCTTAGCCAGTACCAAGTACTTTTGATAATCTCCTGCCTTGATTATTCAACTTTAGGTTTATGGGCTAGATCTAAGACTCGAAATGAGTTGACATTCTGTTCCTGGGTTTGTAGTCCAATGGAAGGTGGGTAGTACAGTGTAGGTGATACAGATATAATAATAGGCCTGGAATCAAGAATCATCTTTGTGAGTCCAAATTCAGTCTTAAATACTTACTGGTTGTGTGATTTTATGCATCACTTGGCCTCGTTTGCTTTAGTTTCTGACCTGTAAAAAACAGAGAACTTAGAGAAGGAAATGGCAAACCATTCTAGGATTTTTGCTAAGAAAAGTCCAAATGGGGTTATAAAGAGTCAGCCATGACTGGCACAACTGAACAATTAGAATCTCACATCCTTAATTTTCCTCTTCAGGACTTTAAAAGTCAACAGATATTAGTTATAAGATTTTTCTTTGTGTGCATTTCCCTTAGGAAGCAAGCAGAAGTTGATAGTAACTGAGAATTCACATCTTGGCAGGATAATTGTATCAAATATGAGAAAACACACCTACGTATTATATTTTATCAAATATATAAAAAAAAGCTCACCAATGTCATCTTCATATATCTTTAGCCTGAATCTTACAGGCATTACTATGCATTTTTTTATACTGAGGTCCTTAACAAGTTTACATAAATATGATAGCACCTATGAAAATATTCTATTGTGCTGTTGAGGACTAAAGTGACATGCTAGGAATAGGAAATACAAAATTCTGTCCTCTATAGGATTTTCAATAGTTTCAAAATTCTTTTTCCCTCCTTTCCTTTTTCCTCTATATTATATGTCTTCAGCCTATTAAAAGTGATTTCGACTCTTTCCTATGCCCTATCTCCAATGATTTATTTTCCTCTCTGGTTTCATCTTGTATTATTTCTTTCATCCTGTCTAGGAATCCTCAAGCTCTCTAAAGTATAGAAAGGCATTCCTCATTCCTTTCATCTTTCCCTCAAGGAAAGAAAGCAGTTTGCATTTATTTGGCATATAACTGGTAAATACTTCAAGTCAGAAAGCAACATAGGACTGGGATATTTCTATAGCTTCAAGGTCTCAAGAAAACAACAGTTCTTGTGGTTCCCCCTGGAAATGCCTTCCAAAAATTCACAATTTGATGACCCTTTACTATTGGGTACCTTGTTGGGCATTTTGTTCTGATAATGTCCTCTTTAATCTTGTCAGATTTCTCTCCTCTGACTCTTAGACCAAGAGGTAGGCAGGCCCTGTTATTTCTTTTTTTTCCCTCTCTTATATTTTTTTTTATTTTAAACATTTTTTAATATTCATTTTTAACATGTTTACATGCTTGCTGCCCCTACTTTCCTCTTCAACTCCCACTCTCCCCCAACCCATGGCCAACACATATTTCCACTGGATGTAACATGTGCCATCAATCAAGACCTATTTCCAAATTGTTGATAGTTGGATTGGTGTGGTAGTTTCGAGTCCACATCCCCAATCATGTCCACCGCAACCCATGCATTCAAGCAGCTGTTTTTCTTACATGTTTCCTCCCCTGCAGTCCCTCCTCTGAATGTGGGTAGCATTCCTTACCATAAATCCCTCAGAGCTGTCTTGTGTCATTGCATTGTTGCTGGTACAGAAGTCCATTACATTTGATTTTACCACAGTATATCAGTCTCTGTGTACAGTGTTCGTCTGGCTCTGCTCCTTTCACTCTGCATCAGTACTTGGAGGTCTTTCCAGTTCACCTGGAACTCCTCCAGTTTATTATTCCTTTGTACACAATAGTATTCCATCACCAGCATATAACACAATTTGTTCAGCCATTCCCCAATTGAAGGGCATACCCTCATTTTCCAGTTCTTTGCCACCACAAAAAGCGCAGCTATAAATATTTTCATACAAGTCTGTTTATCTATGATCTCTTTGGGGTACAAACCCAGCAATGGTATGGCTGGATCAAAGGGTAGGCAATCTTTTATAGCCCTTTGAGCATAGTTCCAAATTGCCAGCCAGAATGGTTGGATCAGTTCACAACTCCACCAGCAATGAATTAATATCCCAATTTTGCCACATCCCCATCCAACATTCATCACTCTCCCCTTCTTTCATTTTAGCCAATCTGCTAGGTGTGAGGTGATACCTCAGAGTTGTTTTGATTTGCATTTCTCTAATTATTAGAGATTTAGAACACTTTCTCATGTGCTTATTGATACTTTTGATTTCTTTACCTGAAAATTGCCTATTCATGTTTCTTGCCCATTTATCAATTGGGGAATGGCTTGATTTTTTATACAATTGATTTAACTCCTTTATTTGAGTAATTAGACCCCTGTCAGAGTTTTTTGTTATAAAGATTGTTTCCCAATTTGTTGTTTCCCTTCTGATTTTGACTACATTGTTTTTGTTTGTACAAAAGCTTTTTAGCTTAATATAATCAAAACCATTTAATTTACATTTTGTAATTTTCTCTAACTCTTGCTTGGTTTTAAAATCTTTCCTTTCCCAGAGATCTGACAGGTATACTATTTTGTGTTCATTTAATTTATTTATAGTTTCCCTCTTTATATTCAAGTCATTCACCCATTCTGAATTTATCTTGGTGTAAGG
The DNA here is from genome assembly GCF_016433145.1 of Gracilinanus agilis. Lineage (NCBI taxonomy): Eukaryota > Metazoa > Chordata > Mammalia > Didelphimorphia > Didelphidae > Gracilinanus > Gracilinanus agilis. Next base: position 90,566,968 of record NC_058135.1, read on the forward strand.
TGTAAGATGTTGATCTAAACCTAATCTCTCCCATATTGTTTTCCAAATTTCCCAGCAGTTTTTGTCAAATAGTGGATTCATGTCCCAAAAGTTGGGCTCTTTGGGTTTATCATAGACTGTCTTGCTGACATCATTAACCCCAATTCTATTCCACTGATCCTCCCTTCTATCTCTTAACCAGTACCATATTGTTTTGATGACTACTGCTTTATAGTATAGTTTAATATCTGGTACTGCTAGGCCCCCTTCCTTCACATTTTTTTCCATTATTTCCCTTTATATTCTTGATCTTTTGTTATTCCAAATGAAATTTGTTATAGTTTTTCCTAATTCAGTAAAGAAGTTTTTTGGTAATTTGATAGGTATGGCGCTAAATAGGTAAATTAATTTGGGTAGAAAGTTCATTTTTATTATGTTAGGTCTTCCTACCCATGAACACTTAATGGCTTTCCAATTGTTGAGCTCCAGTTTTATTTGTTTGGAAAGTGTTTTGTAGTTGTTTTCATATAATTGCTCTGTTTGTTTTGGTAGATAGATTCCCAAGTATTTTATATTATCTAGGGTAATTTTAAATGGTGTTTCTCTTTCTACCTCTTGCTGCTCTAATGTGTTGGAAATATATAGAAATGCTGATGATTTATGTGCATTTATTTTGTATCCTGCAACTTCGCTAAAGTTGTTGATTATTTATACTTCTTAGTTGATTCTCTAGGATTCTTTAATTAGATCATCATATCATCTGCAAAGAGTGATAGCTTAGTCTCCTCATTGCCTATTTTGATACCTTCAATTTCTTTTTCTTCTCTAATTGCTATTGCTAGTGTTTCTAGTACTATGTTGAATAATAGAGGTGATAATGGGCATCCTTGTTTCACTCCTGATCTTATTGGGAAGGCTTCTAATTTATCCCCATTGCATATGATGCTTGTTGATGGTTTTAGGTTTATACTGTTTATTATTTTTAGGAAGGGTCCTTCTATTCCTATACTTTTCAGCGTTTTCAATAGGAATGGATGCTGTATTTTGTCAAAGGCTTTTTCAGCATCTATTGAGATAATCATGTGATTTTTGTTGGTTAGATGCGGTCTCCTAACTGCGAGGGTAGCTAATCCTGCAGCGACCACCTGGGGTAACGAAGGAGAGAAAGGACAAGGAAAACAGTGGACACTATATGGAGTGCATAGTGACCATCTTTATTAGGCAAGCCAGAGTATATAAAGGCAAAAACCACAAGCTGAGATATGCGGGATAGCTCAGTGAAAAATAATTCCCAGAAACTGGTTTCTAGCAAAACTTCAAAGTTCACACAAAGTTCACCTCCTGGAGCATGTTTATCTCGTACTTGTTGCTTTGTTCCTTACCGAGGGGCCCTGTTAAGGAGTGCTCTGCCAGCAGATAAGGACCTTGCATGTAGGGAGGGGGAAGAGGAGGCAGAGCCATCACTGCAGTTAGACTATTGATATGGTCAATTATGTAGATGGTTTTCCTAATGTTGAACCATCCTTGCATTCTGGGTATAAATCCCACCTGATCATGGTGGATGATCTTCTTAATTACTTGCAGGATTCTCTTTGCTAATATTCTATTTAAGATTTTTGCATCTATGTTCATTAGGGAGATTGGTCTATAGTTTTCTTTCTCTGTTTCTGGTCTACCTGGCTTTGGAATCAGTACCATATTTGTGTCATAAAAGGAATTTGGTAGGACTCCTTCTTTGCTTATCATACCAAATAATTTGTATAGTATTGGGATTAGTTGCTCTTTGAATGTCTGATAGAATTCACTTGTGAATCCATCAGGTCCTGGTGATTTTTTCTTAGGGAGTTCTTTGATGGCTTGTTCAATTTCTATTTCTGATATGGGATTATTTAGGTATTC
>NC_058135.1:90891928-90918492 GCF_016433145.1 Gracilinanus agilis
TCTCTCTCTCTCTCTCTCTCTCTCTCTCTCTCTCTCTCTCTCTCTCTCTTTCTCTCTCTCTCTCTCTCTATATATATATACATATATATATTTAATATATATTTAATATATATTTATGTACATATATTTATGTATAAATTATCAACCTTTCCTTCTTTGACATTCTATGTCAAATTTTCTATCCAATGAAGTTTATGGTGACTCTTGTATATTAGCACCAAAATTGCCCTCCTCCATGTATCCTTGAAGATCAAAACATTGTAACTTTCTCAAGCCATTACTCCTATTCTGATTTCTTTTCCTCTTCATTTTTGACCTGATTCAAAATTATAGTCTTCTATTTTATAAATCCTTGCCACTTATCCTATCACCATTCACCCTTTGCTGAACTCCAGCCTTGCTTCATCCACTCAGACATAATGTGCTACTAACCAGAACTTGAAGAAGCCTCACTATCCTGATGACAGAGTATCTTATAAATTCATGGCATCCAACTAAAGTTAGATAATAGGAATACAATCCTTTTATTCCTCCCCAATTGATTTTCTATCTCACTCCTCACAAAAACTTTTTCAAACCTTTTTTTTCCTAAAGTCTCACACAATCCCATTTCTAGAGACAATTGATGCCATTCTCTTGGACTGCCACATTTCCCATTAATTTAACTCAAAACTCCTTAACATAACCACCCATTCTCACCTTCTTTTCTCTAACCTCTGAGAATAAGGTAGCTGTCTCTGATGATTAGGTGGCCAATTCCTTGCAAAGATGAACCTACCCCATCTATCTTCTCCAGAATACAGCAACCTCAATCATCCTTCCTCCTCATCCTCCTCCTCCTCATCATCATCTTCCCTTCCCTTCTCTCTTTCTCTGTCTGTGTGTGTGTGTCTCTATGTCTCCTTTTGCCTCTCTTCAACTTCTTATTTACTGATTTCTTCCATACTTCCTTCAAACATGTTCAGGTCCCACCTACCTCATCTGTAAAAGCTTTCTGCAGAACATGTCATGTCCTTAACCTATCATCATTTTTCTCTCTTCTTCCTCTCAGCCAAACTCATAGAAAAAGCTTTCTCTTCTAGCTGACTCCACTTTCTCTGCTCTCACCCCTCAATCATTTTCAGCCTTGCTTCCAATTTCATCAATTATACAAAACTTCTCTCATCAAAGTTACTAGTGATCTCTTATTTGCCAAATCATTTGACCTTTTTACCTCCTATTTTCATCCTCATTTAGGCTGCATTTAATACTGCTAACCATTTGCCCCTCTTAGATCATCTCTTCTTTCTGGGTTTTTGTGGTACTACTATTCTGTTTCTCCTCTTGCCTTTCTGACCACTCCTTCATATCTTTTGCTAATTAATCACATCCCTCTTCTTGCAATTATTCCTTTAGTCCATGCCATTAGCACTTCTCCTCCAGATTTTTGCAATGGCTTCCTCACTGGTTTTTATCTGAGTCATCTCGTATGACTTCAATCTATATTCCACATTGCTGCCAAAGTGACTTTCCTTTTGAATAAATGTCATTTAGTCAGTAAACTCCAGGAGTTTCCTGTTGGTTTTGAATATCTATAATGATCTTGAAAACCCTTCACAACATAGCCTGTCTTTCCAGGCTTAATGTCACTTCCTCTTCTATATATTGTCACCTAGCCAAACTGGTCTTCTCATTGGTCCTCACACACAATGTTCCATCTCCCTTTTTTATATTTGCAATTCTTCACCTCTTGAAGACATTCTTCTTTATATCCAGCTCATAGAATCATTCTTGTCCTTCAATACATAGCTCAAACACCAATTTTTAAGTTAAAGCCTTTCCAGAGGCAGCTATGTGGTGCAGCAAACAAACTTCTGCCTGGAGTCAGGAAGATGTGAGCTCAAATCTAGCTTCAGATACTTACTAGCTGTGTTATTCTAGAAGCCACTTATCCTCCATTTGCCTCAGTTTCCTAAACTGTAAAAATAGAGATTAAAAATAGAACCTACCTTGTGAGGTAAGGATGAAAGGAGACCATATTTGTAAGATACTTGGCATAGTGTCTGGTACGTAGTAGCAGCTGCATAAATTTTTATTCTCTTCCCTTCCCCCTGATCCTTTTAGCTGCTAATAGGACTACCTTCAACTATATATATATATATTTTTAACTCTAAAAAGTGATCACTTTATTTCTTTATTGCTTATGCATATTCCTTCAATTTCCTTTTCTTAATTTCTTTTTTATTTTTTAGAAAATTTTTTCCATGGTTACATGATTCATGTTCTTGCTCTCTCTCCCCCGACCCCCCCAACCCCTAATAGCCAATGTGCATTTCCACTGGTTTCTTCATGTGTTATTGATCAAGACCTATTTCCATATTATTGATAATTGTACTAGGGTGTTCATTAAGAGTCTACATACAAATTGTGTCCGTATCAATCCATGTGTTCAAGCAGTTGGTTTTTTTTCTGTTTCTACTCCTGTAGTTCTTCCTCTGAAAGTGGATAGTGTTCTTTTCCATAAATCCTTCAGAATTGTCCTGAGTCATTGCATTGCTGCCAGTACAGAAGTCCATTTACCACAGCGGATCAGTATCTATGTACAATGTTCTCCTGGTTCTGCTCCTTTCACTCTGCATCAATTCCTGGAGGTCTTTCCAGTTCACATGGACTTCCTCCAGTTTATTATTCCTTTGAGCACAATAGTATTCCATCACCAGCATATACCACAATTTGTTCAGCCATTTTTTATTTAAATAATTTTTATTTTTTCTTTTTATATTTGTCTTGTATACATTATTCAAGTTCAAAAAGACTAGGTATGGTTTTAATAAAGTAAGCTTACTCTCTTAAAACTGCAGCAAGACTTTTGGGACATGCTATATATGTTTTTATTATCTCCTTCAATAGAATAGAACTACCTAACGAGTAGTGATTTCTTTTTGTTATTTACATTTTCATCCCCAGTGCCTAGCCCAGTACTAGTTATGGGTGCTTTGGAAATAGTAGTTGATTAATTAGTTAACTGATTTATCAAGTCTAAGCATAGTCATAGAATTTTAATGTATTCAGTCTGTCATATTCTTAGCCTTGGGATAATTTATGACTGATTCATTTGTTATCTTGCCTATCTAATCAATGATTTTGCCAAATGCTATGGTTCTTCTTCTCCTACTTTTCTCCCAGGCTGTTACCTCCTCTTAATTGCCAGTCCCATTGCCTTAATAGTGTAACTTCTGTCTTCTTATTCCTTGGCCATAGTTTTTTTGTTTTATTTGTTTTGTTTAAAAAAAAACCCATATCTTTAAAACTCTTAGAATCAGTACTGTGTATTAGTTCTAAGGCATAAAACCAATACAGGCTAGGTAATTGGGCTAAGTGATCTGCCCAGGGTGACATGGCTAGGAAGTGTCTGTGGTCAGATTTGAACCCAGGACTTCCCATCTCCAGGTCTGACTCTATTCCCTAGCTGCCCCCATTACCATACTTTTCTAAATGACCTTTCTGTTTCAACTTTTTCCTTTCTAATTTTTCCTTTATATCACAACTAGAACAAATCTTTTTATTCATTGATTTTGTAAAGTTACTCTTCTGCTCAGAAAACTAAAATTCAAATCTCAAACCATTTTGCCTGGCATATGAGTGATAGGGACTTGACCTGATATAGGGGAACAACCAGATGAAGTAACTCCCTCCACCAGTGAAAACTGGTACCTTCTCTGCAAGTTTCTTTTAAGGATTACCCAGAATATTGAGAGGTCATTCAGCCCATGTCATAAAGCCAGTATATCAGAGGCAGGACATGAACTCACGTCTTCCTGGCTCCAATTCCAACCCTCTATCTACCATGTCTCTGGCATTTAAGGCACTACAAAATGTGGGACTAGCTTATTTTTAGCCTTATCTCATATTATTCCTTTTGAAACATTCCACAAATTCATTCAGATAAACTATACTACTCTGTGCCCTCTAAATACTCAAGTATATTCTCTCACCATCTTATCTTTACCCATCATGCTCCCTATGTCTCGAATGGTTTCTATCCCCTTGTTTAGCTATTGCATTCCCAACTGCCTTTCAAAATTCAAATCAAATGCCAGATCCTTCATGAAGTTCTTACTGATTGTTCCAACTAGTAGTAGTATTCTCCTACAGTTTAGCACATGTCAACAAATACTATGCATTATAGACATCTGTGTTTATATTCAGTCTTCTCATTAGATGTTAAGTTCCATGAAGATAGAGAAATAGCACTTTCTTTACTACCCTTGGGATCTGAATTGATGAGTAAAACTCTACTAATTCTAACTTAATCCAGAGCTTAAGTCTTTGTTTCCTTGGCCATCTTTGCTTAATGTTCAATCATTTTTCAGTCATGATCCCATTTGGGATTTTCTTAGCAAAGATACTGGAGTGACTTCTCATTTTCTTCTCCAGCTTATTTTACGGAAGAGCAACTGAGGTAAACAGGGTTAAGTGAATATGGTAACCACACAGCAAGTGTCTAAAGATAGATTTGAACTCATGAAGAAGAGACTCCTTGACTTTAGGACTGATGCTCTAGACACAGTGCCACCTAACTTCCCTGGTCATCTTTCTATCACAACATAATCAAATCCATTCTGACATTCCTGAAAAGAACATAGCTAACAATCTCTCTATTACTCTCCTCACCATCCCTCTCACTTCTCTGACCAAACTCTTCCTCCCAAGCCTCTTGATATATTTTATTTTGTATTGGGGTATAAGCTCTTTGGAGGCAGGATTATCCAGTTCTGAGGTTCATTCATTTGTATCCCTGTAGCTTAGCACAATGCTTGGCACATAATAACCACATTTTTAAAAAATCCATTCATTCATCCATTATTTAACCTTGGCATTTCCCTAGCACTATGTTCCTCAAAATGGTTGTTGTTATTCAGTCAAACCCAATTCTTCATGATTCCATAAACCTTACTGTCTATAAGGTTTTCTTGGCAAAGATACTGGAATAGTTTACCATTTCCTTCTCCAGTGTATTAAGGAAGACAGAGAAGTCACAAAGGTATTAAGTATCAGATTCGAGCACATGTCTTCCTGCCTCCAGGTCAGCACTCTAGCCACAGAGCTACATAATGGCCTCCTTCTTCACACAGTATCCTCTTAATAAAAGTTTGTTTAAAAGAACAAATAAAACTGATCATTTTATGGATGAAAAGTAGGAACAGAAAAATTGAATGATGCATTGCCTCAAGCATGAAGAACTTGTTGGTAGAAGATCTAGGCACTAAAAGATAGGTTATATTTGATGGTAAAAGAGGCAGTAGGAATGGGATCTGATACCTGTGTTCAAATCCTGGCTCATATTTTCTAGATATGTGATGAAGATACAGTGAAAATAGCCATGAACTCAATATAACTAGGCTTGAGTTTAAATCCTAATTATGTGCTAACTTGACTAAGTCACTTAATCTTTACAGACCACAGTTTCTTTATGTGTAGAATAAGAGAATGGGATGAGATGACAGCAAAGCTCCCTTTTACTTCCAGATCTAGGCTCCCTAGCCAAAACCAATGAGCCTCAGTTTGTTCTTCAGAAACATGGGTGGGGGGAGAGGGAACAGCTAGGTAGCTCAGTGGATTGAAAGTCAGGCCTAGAGATGGGAGGTCCTAGGTTCAAATCTGACCTCAGACACTTCCCAACTGTGTGACCCTGGGCAAGTCACTTAACCCCCATTGCCTACCCTTACCACTCTTCTGTCTTGGAGCCAATATACAGTATTGATTCCAAGACAGAAGGTAAGGGTTTAAAAAAAAAGAAAAGAAAAATGGGGATTTTAATACTTTTAATACCTACTTCACAGGGGTAGGAATGCCAGAGAGAGAAAAATACTTCCTTACATTGACAATTACATTTAGAATTTGTTTCCCTAGAGAGTAGAATCAGCATCTGTTTAAGCTCCCACAGACAGGACCTATCCACCCCACTCAAAGGTTGAGATTTTATGATAAAAGACAATGAGAAAAAAAGAAAATGAAGACAGAGCTCAAAGAATTCCTTTTCAGTTGACCATAAAGCATGATTTTTGTGCTTCCAAGACCAACAGCCAGAGACAAATTGTTTCAGAAACTAGAAGCATGAAGGCACAACTTGCCCTTCCCTCTAGTTTACAAATGACTAGTTATGCATAAACTTGGTAGACCAGCCAGTCCTCTGCATTCTGGAGAAAGGTAAATACTAGAACTCTGGTTCAGCATTTATTTCTATGAAAAAAAAGAGCTGTGATAGACAGTTCCTCTGTCATTTCATCCCATGCTATCATCACACAGCTAGAAAATATGAGCCAGGATTTGAACACAGGCATCTGATCCCATTTCTACTGCCTCTTTTGCCATATCAAATATAATCTATGTTTTAGTGCCTAGATCTTCTCCTAACAAGTTCTTCTTCATGCTTGAGGCAATGCATTATTCAATCTTTCTGTTCCTATTTTTTATCCATAAAATTATAAGGCTTATTTGTTCTTTAAGCATGAAATAATAGGAAAATTTCCACATTCAAAGAATAGAAAAATTTTTTTTCTTCTTCTAATTCTATGTTTCTTATTTAGTAATAAACACAACAGGCTCCACAACAGACATAGTTTCATGGGCGTAGCTACGGGCTAAACAGGAATCCAAAGGACAGATCCAGCAGGCCTTGCTGGTTTCTCAAATGCTGCCAATTTAATTCCAGAAGTAGTGTTTAGAGATGATTGTCCCAAGGGCAAATGATTAACCCAGTGTCAAATGTTCTCTAGGCTTATTCTGCTACATGTCCATTCTGTGTCTAGTCAATTTTAATTTGGCAAATATTTCTGAAGCACTCTCTCTATGGGAAAAGTATTCTGCTAAGTGCTGAGTCGATAAACTAAGATACATCTACTGTCCTTAAGGAGCCTGTAGTGCGTGAGGGTAAGGGAGGCATGTACATAAACAACGATAAAGCAAGTTAAAATATTCTTAAGTGTGCAGGAAAGATCAAGCAGAACAACCCGAGAGTCCAGGACAGAGGCAACCCTTCTGAGTGTAGAAGAAAGGAAGGATTTCATTGAGGAGATGCCACTTGAGCTCTTGAAGTCCAAGAAGGGTTTAAATAGAGGGGCATATACTTGTGTGTGCAAATCACCAGAGATGGGAGAAGGACGGTCAAGATGGAACAATCCACTTCGGAGAAATACAAAGCTCTTAAAGGAGAAATACAAAGCTCTTAAAGGAGAAATACAAAGCATGAAAGAAGGTTGAAGAGTAGGATCACAGATTTAGAGCTGGAAAGGGTCATAAAAGTCATCTGATGATGATGATGATTTACATATCACTTACTTTGTCCCAGGCACTATTCTAAATGCTTTACAATTATTAGTTCATTTGAGCCTTTCAATAATCCTGTGAGGTAGGTATTGTTATCCCCATTTTATAGATGGGGAAACTGAGATAGTTTCTTGAAGAAAGCAGAGTGGTCATTGGTCCCTAGGTAAATTTGCTTCCCTCATTAAATGACTTGCCTAGGATCACACAACTAGTAAGTGTCTGAGGTCAGATTTGAATTCAGGTCTTCCTGGCTCCTGGTTGATCTACTATCTCATCTACTCCAATGCTCTCCCCTGAGGACTGGAAGGGTAAACACCTTTGCCCAAAGTTATATAAGGTGTAACAGAAGCAGAATTTGAGCTCAGCTCCTCTGATTCCATATCTAGCATTTTTCCCTCATGCTTTCTCTTGAGTTTGGAAGCAGATTGTGATAGGCTTGAAATGCCAGGCTAAAGGGATTCCCCTTTATTTTAAAGATAATGATATCCCAAAGAGATGAAAAAACAGGGGAAAGGACCTACTTGTACAAAAAATATTTATAGCTGCTTTTTTGTTGTAGTAAAGTATTAGAAATTGAAGAGATGCCTACCAATTGTGGAATGGCTAAACAAATTGTGGTATATGATAGTGATGGAATGCTATTGTGGTATAAGAAATGAGAATAGGATGATTTCAGAAAGAATTGGATAGACCTACATGCAGAAGGAAATGAGCAGAACCAGTGAAATAAATTAGTTTGAGAACTGAGAGAAGTCAAAAGGTTTGGTTTAGAGGTCTGAACCAGTACCGAACCCAATAGTAGTTGCCCATAGGCTGTAGGCCAGATGTTAGGCCTCACCAGCATTATGACGGGTTTAACACAATCTGACTGCTTTCTCATTGGTATAAACAAACAGTAACTTGATTTATTTCTCAAACACAGAATGGGCTAGAGCAGGGATGGGCAAACTTTTTAAAGAGGGGGCCAAAGGAAAGGAAATACTCATCTGTCAGTCTGTCTCTAAGGCAACTCTTTTGAAGTTTCGTTGTATTGTATCCTCCTCATTGTATTTGTCAGATCAGGAATAATGTTGCACATCGGGATAGAACATTTCAAGGGGCTGCATCTGGCTGGCAGGCTGTAGTTTGCCCATCACTGGGCTAGTGGACCAAGGTGAAAGAGTCCTACATTGAACTGTGCAGTAAACATCCTGTCTTATTAATCTAAGGTTTTTCATGTCATTATAACTATTCACATCCTTTTCCAAGAATCTGTACATATACTTACATATCTATATACATACATGTATATTACATATGTGCATATGTACAAATGTGTAAAACTTCTGCATTTCATCAACTATAAACATCAAATTTACATATATGCATACATGTACAGACTAAAACTCATGTATACATATATAAACACATATACATTATTTATATTATAATTATTTTACAAGTATGTATAGAGCCTTATACATATGTGTGATATGTAGTGTATGTTCTATGTGTGTACTGTATGTTCCTATGTTAACCTCTGGTGTGATCCCTGTATGTTTCTTGATGTTACCCAAATAGAATATCTCAATTAGACCTTCTACTTACGTAAAACTTATGGATCTAATATGTATAACTATTTTGCTTACTATATCATTCCTCTTCCCAGAATATCTATTTATCTATATGGACATTTTAACAAATACAGATTTTCTAACAATTAGTGGAACATATATCCTATATTTGCTCATTAGATGTAACATCCTTACTCACTCTTCATATCTCCTCTTCTCATCGTGCCTGATGGTTCCCTTCTGTCTTCTATAGGTGTACTGCTGCATGTAACTACATTTGGAAATGTGTTTGTGTTCACTGATGCATTTATCTCACATTCTGGAGTCCATTCCTCATCTGATCCTCTTCTCTGTAAAATTCTTACAGTCTGTACTGTCCTATCAGCCTCAGGTTAGCTGTCTCTGCCTTTTCTCCTTCCTGCTACAAAGATCTTTTCCTCTGGGCTGCTTTCCTTTGTCTTCCACTGGCTATGTCCCCTTGTGATCTTTCTGACTGACAGATCTTTTTCTTTATCAATTCTCCTCTACATAGCTGTTTTCTAATTCTTATTCTTATTCTGTATCTCCTACATCTCCTCAATTTATCTCTGTTTCTCCTTCACCGTTTTCACTGTGAGCGAGTTTTACATGGTAACAATGAATCCAAGGCTCTTTTTCTAAGATTTTAACCTCTGAAGCTGTTGTTAAGATAACTTTATAAGTTCCTATTCCATCCTCTTGTGTTGCTGATGTTTTTGCAAAGTTTTTTATGTATACTGAATCTCCTGGTTTTATGTTATGAAGCGAATAATCTAATGACCCAAACTGTTGCAAAAGACCCATGTTATGAAGCTTTTTTTAATCTATCCTGTTAAGCTTTTATATAAGAAGCTATTTGCAGGTCTCCTCTCAGCATAGAGACATGGGTTCGTTTACATGTTTTTGCATGCTCATGTAGCATTTCATGAGCAGAAATATGGATGTCTGAATGAGGGCATTTATGGAAATAAAATAGTCCTAGAAGGATTTCTGGCCACTTCAAATGAATCTCTGAACAAAGTTTTACTGTCATAGATTTTAACTTTCTTTTCAACTTCTCAACTTGTCCACAGCTCTGTGGATGATATGGCGTATGAAAACAAGCTGCTATTCTCAAATTTTCATTAACTTTCCCTAATATTTTCTGTGTGAAGTGAGTTTCATGGTCCAAGTCTATGTTAACAGGGACTCCAAACCTAGGAATTATTTTCTTAAGCAATACTTTTACCACAAACCCTGCTGTATTTTTAGCTGATGGATAACCAGGCCAACGTGTAAATCTATCTACCAGCACTAAGCAATATCTGTATTTTCCAGCTTTGGGCATATTGATATAATCTATCTATAGATTTTCAAATGGGCTGTATGCCAAAAGTCTCCCACCTAAACCTTTTTTTCTTTTTTTTTAAACATTTATTAATATTTATTTTTCAGAAAAGTTAACATGGTTACATAATCCATGCTCTTACTTTCCCCTTCACCCCCTGAGCTCCCCCCTCCCATGGCTGATGCATATTCCCACTGATTTTAACATGTGTCATCAATCAAGGCCTATTTCCAAATTGTTGATAGTTGCATTGGTGTGGTAGTTTAAAGTCTACATCCCCAATCATGTACACCTCAACCCATGTGTTCAAGCAGTTGCTTTTCTTCTGTTTCCACTCCTATAGTTCTTCCTCTGAATGTGGTTGGCATTCTTTTCCATAAGTCCCTCAGAATTGTCTTGGGTCATTGTATTGCTGCTAGTACAGAAGTTCATTGCATTCTATTTTAACACAGTGTATTGGTCTCTGTGTACAATGTTCTTCTGGCTCTCCTCCTTTCACTCTGCATCAATTCATGGAGGTCTTTCCAGTTCACATGGAATTCCTCCACTTTATTATTCCTTTGAGCACAATAGTATTCCATCACCAGCATATACCACAACTTGTTCAGCCATTCCCCAATTGATGGGCATACCCTCATTTTCCAGTTTTTTGCCACCACAAAAAAGCACGGCTATAAATATTTTCATACAAGTCTGTTTATCTAGGATCTCTTTGGGGTACAACCCAACAATGGTATGGCTAGATCAAAGGGTAGGCATTCTTTTATAGCCCTTTGAGCATGATTCCAAATTGCCAGCCAGAATGGTTGGATCAGTTCACAACTCCACCAGCAGTGCATTAATATCCCAATTTTGCCACATCCCCTCCAGCATTCATTACTCTCCCCTTCTTTCATTTTAGCCAATCTGCTAGGTGTGAGGTGATACCTCAGAGTTGTTTTGATTTGCATTTCTCTAATTATTAGAGATTTAGAACACTTTCTCATGTGCTTATTGATACTTTTGATTTCTTTATCTGAAAATTGCCTATTCATGTCTCTTGCGTATTTTCAATTGGGGAATGACTTGATTTTTTATACAATTGGTTTAACTCCTTGTATATTTGAGTAATTAGAACCCTGTCAGAGTTTTTTGTCATAAAGATTTTTTCCAGATTTGTTGTTTCCCTCCTGATTTTGCCTACATTGTTTTTGTTTGTACAAAAGCTTTTTAGTTTGATATAATCAAAATTACTTATTTTACATTTTGTAATTTTCTCTATTGCTTGGTTTTAAAATCTTTCCTTTCCCAGAGATCTGACAAGTAAACTATTCAAAGTTCACTTAACTTATTTATAGTTTCCCTCTTTATATTCAAGTCATTCACCCATTCTGAATTTATGTTGGTGTAGAGTGTGAGATGTTGATCTAAACCTAATCTCTCCCATATTGTTTTGAAATTTCCCAGCAGTTTTTGTCAAATAGTGGATTTTTGTCCCAAAAGTTGGGCTCTTTGGGTTTATCATACACTGTCTTGCTGATGTCACTTACCGCAAATCTATTCCACTGATCCTCTTTTCTGTCTCTTAGCCAGTACCATACCATTTTGATAACCGTTGCTTTATAGTACAGTTTAATATCTGGTACTGCTAGGCCTCCTTCCTTCACATTTTTTTTCATTATTTCCCTTGATATTCTTGATCTTTTGTTATTCCAGATGAACTTTGTTATAGTTTTTCCTAATTCAGTAAAAAAGTTTTTGCCACCACCAGATGAGAGAGAGACTTATTACCTATTAAACAAGCACATAAGCTAACTCTTAACTCATATTAATTATTGCTACACTTAGAAAGATGCTGGAAGGGGAAGCACACTAGGGTAAGATGGAAAGCATAGTAAAATGTGGAGGCCGCAAGTAATATGAAATAGGATTTTCCTCTTTTAACTTGAAGCTTGATCAGTCTCAAAAAGAACTGGCCCTTGAATAATCCCAAAGGGAAGTGGTCCCAGAAAGTCCCAAAGGGAGACTCAAAGGGGATTTTTATTTGGAGAGTCCCAAAAGATACTGGTCAAGTTTGCAGCTCTCTCACTTACTCTGCTCCATTTCCCACAAAGGAAGATCTTTATCTCTACCAATATGAAGAGAATACCATAGAAAGGGGCTTTGGGACAGAGGTTATATTGCAACAGGTTAATGAGGGAAACTTTGGCCTAGATGGCCCCTGAGGCAGCTAAGTATCAGAGGATACAGTGCTGGACCTGGAGTTGAGAAGACCTTTATTCAAATTTAGACTCAGGTACTATCTAGCTGTATAACCCTGGACAAGTCACATCCTCTGTTTGACTCTGTTTTTCCAATTGTAAAATGGTGATAATAAAGCATAATTATGTGGCACAGTGGATTTAATGCCAGTCCTGGAGTTAAAAAGGCTCATTTTCCTGAGTTTGAATCTGGCCTCAGCCATTTCCTAGTTGTGGGACTCAAGGCAAGTCACTTCACCCTATTTGCCTCAGTTTTCTCTTCTGTAAAATGAGCTGAAGAATGAAATGGCAAACCATTCCACTATTTTTGCCAACAAAACCCCAAATGATGTCAGGAAGAATCAAACATGACTGAACAACAACAAAGCACCAGGGAGTTTTTTCTGGCATTAAGTCTAACTCTTGTGCCTCTTCAACTTCAAGTCCAAAACTCCAAGTTCTTCTTCTGGGTCTAAGCAAACAAGCTTCATTCTTGTTTTGCTGTTTGGCTATTATGTGTTCCTATGTCTTCTTTTCTCCTGAATAAACATTTTCAGTTCCTTCCACTCTTTCTTTGGCATGATCTGAAGATCTTTCCCTTCCATTATTCTCCTCTTCTGATTTAGTTTCTCTGGAACTCAGTATGTATTCAGTTATAAAACAAGAGACTTTGATTAGATGTTTTCTAAAGTGGCTTCTGACTCTGAATCTTCACCTCACCTCAAGAAAATTCTTTCTAATTCCATAGCCATTCACCATGGAAAGAACAATGCCTTTTGGATTAGAGGACTGGCCTGGGTTCAAAACTTGACTATTCAGATATTTACTACTTTGATGGCTTTCTACTAGGAAAATTCCATGTTGTCTCAGAGAGTCATCACTTCAATGAACCCTGGACCAGTTTTCGTTTCTACTGTGTGAACTATTCTTATGGCATATTCTATGACATTTCAAAGCAGTGACATAGAAAAAATAGGATGGCATTGCCAAATGCAAGTTACAATAATACTGAGGCTCATCTATTTACAGCTGAAAAGTACCTTGGAGATCTCTTTTATTGTTGTTGTTGTTGAATTTATTTACTTTTCCGTTAGTTACATTAAAATACCTAGATACCTTCCCCTCTCTCTCTTACCTCCCCACATTATAGAAGGCATCATTTGACTATAAATATATATGTCTACCTCCAGAGAAATAACATAAATAGAAACAAAGAAGATGCAGTTTCTATTGGGTAGACATACCCAAGACATTCTTCACACAATATTCCTGTGGTAGTACATAATGTTTTCTTCATTCTGCTAATTTCACTCTTCATAATCCCATGTGGTCTTTCCATATTTTGTTTTGTTTTGTTTAAATTAACATGCTCAGGAGTGTAGAGCCAAGATAGAAGCTTAGCAACAAAAGCTGAAAGCATTCTGACTATCCTTCCATACCAATATTCAAAAAATGCTTCAAAAAGACAGAATCCTTAATTCAATAGCAAGATGGAGGCAAGGGCTCTCCCACTGAACACAACTTGAAAGGTAAGCAGAGAGAGAGAGAGGTCCAGAGAGCCATATGGCTGGGCACTTTTAAGCTTCCATGGGTACAGTGAAGCGTCAGTTACCATACCTAATCCTGCAAACCAGCAGAGGAAAGAGAATCAGCAAGAAGCTTGCAGAATTCCCAGTCCACACAGAAAAAAAAGGCTGGAAAAATGAGCAAACAACAACAACAAGAACCAAAATAATCACAACCCTCAAAAAACATCTACGGGGTGGGGTGGGGGGGGAAATCAAAGAGCAGAACCAACAAAGGATAGTGAGATCCAAGCAACTATAAGGAAAACTTTTTAAAAAATGGAATTGGTATCGTGCTCTGGAAGAAGTCAAAAAGAAATTTAAAAATCAAATAAGACAGGTTGAAGAAAAATGGTAAAAAGAAATGAAAGTAATGCAAAAAGTAAATAACAGCTTAAAAAGCAAAATTGCTTCAAAAAGAGGCATGAAAACCCAATGAAGAAAAAAGTCTTTTAAAAAACAAAATTGACTTACCAGGAAAAGAGGATTAAAAATCCACCAAAGAAATGAGTTTCATGATAAGTAGAATGGACCAAATGGAAAAGGAGGTTCGAAAGGTCATGGAAGAAATTCAGTTTTTAAAGATCAGAGTTGGGCTAATGACTTCATGAGACAAGAAGAAACAATAAAATCAAATCAAAAGAATGAAAAAATAGAAGAAAATATGGAATCTAATTGAAAAATTAACTGATCTGGAAAATATATCCAGTAGAGATAATTTAAGAATTACTGGACTAACTGAAAGTTATGACTAAATTAACATGCTCATCATATCTTATAACACAGAAGTATTCCATCACAATCATATCCTACAATTTGTTTAGCCAAACATGTTAGATATTAGAAATCTCATTTTATAGATGAGAATGAGTCCTAGAGCTGTTACTTGCCAAAGGTCTTATGGCTAATAATAAGCAGGAGATTCTTAAAACAGTTATTCTTCATTGAAGTTTTATAACAAAAAATTAGAAAAGTTTCCCAAATGCCTCTATAGCCCTGTAGGTGAGTGGTTTTTAAACTTTCATACATCCTTTGTTAGTCTTGTGAAATCTATCAGTCTACTTTTAAAAATGTTTTTAAATAAATAGAATTACCACAGAATTTACTGACATTAAAATGCAATTTTCCCTTTATAAGATCACAAACACCCTCAAATTAATCCACAGACTGAAGTCCTTAGACTCTAACTCTAATGGATTCTTTTCCTTTCTCCCCTCCTCAGGAAGGACTTTAGGGTCTGTCATTCTTATGGGATCCAAAGCTAAAGGTGCTGATGGTAGCTGTGGTATTTAAGAAGACCAGCTTCATTAAAAGGCCTTTCCCTTAGTGTTGGGGACTTTCCCCACTCCAGGAATTTGTAAATGAGGGATCTGGACAATGTGACACATCTGAGTTCACTTTCAGATGTAGCTCTATTAGATTATAAATTTAATTTTCCAGAAAGCATTCCTCAATCTTTTGTACTGAAAAAGCATCTGCCTTGTTAGTGTCTGACAAGAGGGAATATTCTTCAAAGTTGAGACATCAGAGTAACACATGAAATCTTTGATTTTTTTTCTAGTTTTCTAGGAAAATTTTAAAAATTTTACCTTTTAATGCCTTTAAAAATTCTGTTACTAGCCTAGAGACAGGAGGTCCTAGGTTCAAACCCGGCCTCAGCCACTTCCCAGCTGTGTGACCCTGGGCAAGTCACTTGACCCCCATTGCCCACCCATACCACTCTTCCACCTATGAGACAATGCACCGAAATTAAGGGTTTAAAAAAATGTAAAAAAAAAATTCTGTTACTAAACATATTTCCTTTGTTGACATGTGGATAGAGCTTTTAGAAGAAGACTTATGCTACTATAGTCTATTAAAGGACACTGAACATCTTTGACCTCATTTTCTAAGTCCTTCATCTCTGATGAAAATAAAATAAGTTCCTGGAAGCACTGGACAAACAGGAATCATGGAATGTGAAGTTGTTTCCAGGAATCCTTAAGTTTTCCTTTTAAAGCTCAGCCTTTTAGAGTTAATCATTTAATGTTTATTTTCCCCTTCTTATGTGCAACTTACTGACACTAGAACAGCTACTCCTTCCAATAGCCAATGAAGAAGAATCACAGACTTGAATTGAGCCAGCCTTAGCCATGAGAGGGGAATATATAGAAAATAAAAAGGATCTTCTTCTTTCAACAGTAATCTTCTCCAGCTAAGGCAGTCTCTAGGAAGAAATTAAATTGGCAGTTACTATCATTATGAAAATTATTTTTTATTCTGAATTTAAAGAACTTCAAGTAAAATCGACATTTCCATATTGAGTTGAGATTAATTGAACATGAAACTACTGCTATAGTTATAAGTAAGAGAGAGTTATAGCATGTGAGGATGGTCCTACAATGGTGTTATGTAATTTTGGATTGGGATGTTTTTAAACTGTAACGAAATTGACTTTGCAGAGAGTGTGTTCATATATACCGGTGGCATTGTTGATGTTATAAGAATTAGGAGAGTCAGTCAATGAATGTTATGAGAGAGGAGAGATAGAGAGAGTCTATAAGGGTGAGACTCTCTTCTATCTCTCCCCTCTTGCCAAATATACACTCCCGAGACTTCAAGGGAGTGTCACCACAAAACTGGGTGACCTGGATGGTCATGCTGCTCCACAGGAGTTAGAGGCAAGGCTTCCCTATAAGAGGAAGTATGGGGGACCCCAATCCAATTCTGAATGAGGGCAGGTTCACACAAGCCTCCCCCAAGATCAGCCAACTTCACAGTGGGGCGGGGGGGGGGGGTCTGGCTCCAAGATGGAAGCAGCTAGACCAAGCTGTGATTCCCCTCCCCCTCATCTCTCGGGTACTCTGGAACACTATCTGACTAATGAATGGCTTTTATTAATCACAATTCAGGGACTGAGGAATGGGGTGAAGGGCAGAGGGATTTGGCGTACCCTCTTCTCTATTTCCATGGGGTCTGTCACTTGGGTGGGAACCTTTGGGGTTCCCACTCCTAAGTGTCTCCCCCCTTGTCCCTTCTCCTTCTGTTTCTATTTCTATCCTTTTCTATAATTGCAAGTCAGACTGGAAAGGGTCTCTCAGCAAGGCTGGGTAATGGGGGAAAGAAGCCCAAGAGATCGCTTCCAAAATGGAGTCCTAAACTTAGCTGACTTGATGATTGAAGTCCTGCTGGGTGAGATGCAATGGGATGACTTTGACCAGGGCATTGGGGTTTTAATTTTCAAAGAAGGATCCTCAGGATGCCCTTAGCACTGCACTCGAGCTGAGATGTTCTCCTCCTCCCTCTCTCAGTCCTCCACCAGATGTTCCCCCTCCTCCTCCCACCGGAGAATTACCCTGAATTCCTCTGTAGTCTCAACTATCACCAACTGTCACCAGTGGCCTTCTTCTGGCTCTTTTTGTCCCATCCCCCATCCTTACAATGTTTGTTTTTTTGGTACAAATTTAAGTGTTTTTTTGTTTGTTTGTTTTTTTGTGGTTGTTGTAAATAAGATCAAGGCAATATTATCTAGTGCATTTAGAGATCCAGAACCAAAATAACTGATAATATTGTTGCAAACTAAACTAGATAATATGGAGAAATGTTACTGTACTGGTCTTGTTAATGGCAATGTTATTCCTACTGGTCACCAAGTAGAAGGGAAGGCTGGAACATCAAAAATCATTGGCTGGAAAGGGAAACTGAGGCACTGAACTCAAAACCTGCTTCTTTGTTTCCTTTAAGGGACCTAGCCTATGTTACTCCAGACAGTGGGGTAATTCATTTAAGAACTCACAAGCAATTTTCCTCTGCAGACTTAGATTCAATTAAAAGGAGAACACCTAGGTTTTTCAACAAACCCCATAAGGTCATTTGCGAATTTAAATGGGCAATTAAAATCTTTGACCCAGATTTTGTTGACTTCTCTGTCCTTATGGAAGAACTATTAACTAGGAGAGAGAGAGAGAGAGAGCAGTTTGTAGAGGAAACCCATACAAATCTTGCATTAACAGCATGGCCTGATACTTTTGAGGAGCTTGAATTCAATTCGGTTGATAATTATATAATTTTAAAACAAGCAAGAGAATCTATTATATAAGAAGGCAAATGCAAAAATATCTGACAGCAGGTCAAAATTTGAGCATATTAGGTAGGAAATTGGAGAGTCACCTGCTACATTCCTGGATAAATTGATAGATGCTGCTGAAATATAATTAGGTCTTGATGTACTATCAGAGGAGACAATTGCACAAATAAGGAGATTGTTTGTAAAAAATGCATGTAGTGTGGTAAAAAAAAAATTTTAGAAGTAACTCCCCTGATTGGGAAACATTAAATCTGGAAGAGTTTAAAAAGAAAGCTTGTTATGTTTATTTGGCTGATAAGGATAAAAGTGCAGATGAAAAAGATGGTATAATTGAAGATTTAGAGAAACAATTACAGGAAGCAAATAAGAAAGTAAAAGAAACTGAAATTAAGGAGATAAAAGCAGTGGCTGCTTTGAGATCTGTACAGCCTAAAAATCAATATGTGCCTAGGAAAAGAAGATCTGAAGCTCCTAGATGTTTTTTGTGCAATCATTTGGGTCATTTTGTTAGGGATTGTCACTATAGGGGATAATTCTCTAGACCAGGGGTCCACAACATATGGCTCTTTCTGCAGGAGCCATAAAGTCAATTTTTTTTTCAGGCACTGTTACAGGAGCACGCACTGTTACAGGAGCATGCACTGTGAGCACTGTATGGCTCTCACGAAATTACATTTTAAAAAATATGGCATTTATGGCTCTCATGGCCAAAAAGGTTGCCGACCCTTGCTCTAGACAATTACAAAGAAATAAAGGATTTAATAATTGGTGGAGACAAAATTATTTTGGGTAGAATAATAAACATTTTAATAATGGAAATAGATATCAATATCAAGGACAGGGTAATGCAAATGGTTGTCCAAATGCTTGCTGTCAAGGGGTCCAAGCACCTAATTTAACAACAGTACAGGATTGGATAAATTCTAAAGCTAGACCAAAGTTTAGCCAGGTAGTTGGATCTGGTTTTCAGAAGGGAGATCAGAACAAAGGTGCATGTTCATTAGGAAAGTGTACCTGGAGTTCTTAAGTGTTGGGCGAATCAATGCAAAATGGATTTAAGTGTAATGATATTGGATTTATGAGGATAACACTAATGAGTTGGTTGATAATTTAATTAAAACAAAAGGAAATGTAATTAATGTTAATGAATGGGAAACAAGAAATTTTTGATGTAAAAATAGCTGAAAATTCTAAGGATTGTGTAATAATGGAAAACAATGAGAATGTAAAATGGATAAAAAAAATGTTATTGTAAATGTGAACAATGGAACTAATGTAGAGGTTGAGGGGATCAATTAAAGTAGTGGTAAATCTAAGAAATGTGATAAAGATGTAAAATCCTGGAAAATTCATGCAATTCAAGAAGATGTGTGTTTGGATGGATAGGAGATGACTGAGATTTATACTGATGTCACTGTGTTAACTCCAGTGTTGGAAACATTCCAACCACCAAATAGCACAGAATCACATGTGTCTGTGACTATCAGAGGCCAGATTTATGATCTTCTTGTTGACACGGAGGCTATTAAATTGGTGACACAGAAGCTAGTAAATTGGGGTTACAAACTCCTCCTCAAAATTGTAGAGCTATTGGTACAACGGAAGTAGTGGGAGCTACTGGAAAACCACAAAGAGTAGCAAAATGCAACCAAAAATGATTACTTTAGGTCCATTATCCATAAAGCATGCTTTTCTTTGTATGCTAGATTGTCCAATGAATCTCTTAGGAAGAGATTTTTTGTGTAAACTGAAGGCAATGATCTCAATTGAGCAATGTGCTCAAACTGGTGAAATTTCATTACATCTTCCAGAAGAATCTTTGAAAGCCTTTCCAAAGCTTTTCTTAGATTCAGTGAGTACAGAGGGTGACTCAGGTTGGTTTCCCATGCCTGATGACATCCCTAAGGATCTCTGGTCAAAGTCTTCTACAGATGTGGGATTGTTAAAATCTGCTACTACAGTCCGGGTGAGGACTAAGGGAGAACCAGTTCCTTGTGTACCTCAATATCCCTTGACCAAAGAAGCAATTGCGGAAATTAGACCAATAACAGAATCCCTAATCCAATAAGGGGTCTTAATTCCTTGCTTCTCAGAATTTAATACTCCTATTCTTCCTATTAAAAAGTCAAAGCTAGATGATAATGGCAGGCCTGTATATCATTTTATATAGGATTTAAGGGCTGTCAATGATTATGTGATCAAAACTCATCTTGTTGTACCAAGTCTAACTGCTATAATTTCTTCTATTCCAAGCCAGGCAAGACATTTCACTGTGGTAGACATGCTCAGCTTTTTTTTCAATTCCTATTCTTCAGGATTCTCAAAAGATCTTTGCTTTTATGTGGGAAAAGATACGATGGACCTGGACTCATTTGCCTCAAGGTTTCTGGGATTCACCAAGGCAATTTTCACAAATTTTAAACAGAGACCTTAAAAGTATAACATTCAAGGAAAGCAAATTGCTGCATTTGTACCATCAGCTGGAAGATAGGCTTGCTTCAATATCACTAGCTCTGCTCCCTGTTAAAAGTAAGAGAGAGTTATAGCATGTGAGGATGGTCTACAAGGAACAGATACAGAAGAAAGAGCATGAGATCAACAGGGAAAGATTCTGGAATTTTGAGGGAAGGGTTAGATTGGAACTGAGGAGGTTAGCTATCTCTCTCTGGAGGTACCTGGAGAGGGTAGCTGCTTTTTCTTAGTGGCTGATACTATCCTTATTCCTATCCTAACCTGCTATCTTGTGTGCTATATTTCATTGGAGAAGAACCTAGTGTTCCTGAACCAATTGTCTGTAGTGACTGTGAGACCAGGTTTGGGTCCTTTTGAATTCCAGACCTAATCTGGGCCCTGCCAAGCTTACACAGACCAGTACCTCAATACCAACAAAGGGGTAAGGGGGTTAGTGCAGCTTATCAAGAGCAGGGACTGGGGATTTCCTAGTAAGTAAAGAGAGGAGTAGTGTAGACAACAATTCTGTGAAGATTCTCCTTGAGGGGATATTAGATATTTGGGAGTTTTAGTTAGAAATTTAGCTTTAGGGGTTATCCCACTCCCTTTAACCTTTCCTCTTTAATTAAACAACTTTCCCCATTTTACTGAGTGGTCTCTGTGCATTCTCAAACCAAGCTCTGCTCTGGTCAGAATTGCTATTGGCTTCCTGTTGGCTTCCAACCCATAGTTAACATCCTGATACTGGCCCTAGTGAACCCATCTTATCCTCTCCCCAAAACACACCTCCCTTTCACAGTATCTATTATTCATAAAATTCTTTTCTTTTTAAACAAATCTTAAATGTATAACTTCCTTTGTATTAATGTACTGAAAACATTAACATGATTGTCTTCATCTTTTCACAAGTCCTTCATGTTCCTCTTCATCTCCACCTTTTGGAAGCCCTAGTTCCTTTCAAGGCTCATTTTAAGTTTTCCTCTTCTGAAATTGATTTGTACTTATTCTGCATTTAACAGAACCTTGTAGACACACACGCCAACTGTGAATTTTTAAGTTTTATCTATAGTTTTGTAGTCAATCTCTCTTTCTCTCTGTGTCTCTGTCTCTGTCTTTCTTTCTCTGTCTCTCTTTCTCTCTCTCTATCTCTCTCCCCCACACCATCCCTCTAGCCATTGAAAAAGCAAGAAATATGATATTCATTATACATATACAGTCATACAAAATACATTTCTGCATTAGTCATATTGTGAGGGGGAAAGTAAGTAAAATAAATAAAGGCAAAAACATGCTTTAATAGGCAATCTGAGGCCGTTATCTATTTGGAAATGGAGGGCATTTTATATCATGAATCCTTTGGAGTTATGATGGCTCATTTTGCTGCTCAGAGTTATTAGGTCTTTGACCTTATGTGCATTTTGAAAAAATGCTTCAAGATTCTTTCTTCCTTCCTCCTTTACTCCCTTCCTCTCTCCTTCCCTTCCTTCATTTTTTCCTTCCCTTCTTCAACAAGTTAACTATCAAAAAACATTCAGGTTAACAGAGTTAAAGCCAGCCAAGATCTTTTTTCTTTAATGATATATAATTTTAATGAATAAAAATCACTAGAAAATGCAATTAAAAGAGCTTTCAACTTCACTCCATGCAAATTAGGAAAGGAAACCATGGGAACAATTAATGTTGGAAAGGCAGATAAAGCTAGATCATTGTAGAAAAACTGGTAGATCTGTCCCATTTCATGTCTACTAGTTGTGCTTCCATAGTTTCATCATGTGATTGATCTGAATCAGCTGGGTTATCTATCAAACTCTCTGCAAGCTCATTTTCCTTTTTTCAGTATTCTGTAACACTGCTCATAATCTTCCATGCTAAACCTCCATAATGTTTTGTAAATGAGCATTCACAGAAAACCAGTGTTGCCTGGGGCTGTTTCTCTCTAGCTGGCAAGATCTAATGTTGGCTGCTTTCCTAGCTCCTTTGTTATCCTTAACTGTGGCAACTTCTTTTTATATCAATTAAACTTCTCTAAGAAATGGTGATGTTCAAATTTTCCAAGTAAATAACCAAGAAAAAGAGATTAAATTTTCTATGACCTAGTCAACTAAAAGTAAAGTAGAATATGGTCTTACAATGCCATTTTTATATGTTTGTACACAAACATATTGGATTATGTATATAATTAAGCTTTATTGTCAGAGTAATAAAATCACTTCTCTCCACTGCTAATATTCACAATGTATAGTAGCAACTAATCTCCTAATCTTGTGGATGAGAGAAGTTCCCTAAGGGACAGGTAAGTGACTCAGTGGATTGAGATCCAATCCTAGAAAAAGGAGGTCCTTGGTTCAAATCTGGCCTCTAGCACTTTGCCTAGTCCTTACCACTCTTCTGTGAGGTTCTGGTAGGTAAGGTTTTGGTTTTTTGGTTACCTAGAACAAATTCAATTATTTCAATAGCTCTAGAAATCCTTTCTTAGTATATGTTTTAAATACAAGTAGTCATTTCATCTACTCACTTTTTAAAGGATGGTTAAAGCATGTGTCTCTGAAGTATTCTGCCAATGAAAACTTTGCCTCCTTTATGAAAAAAACTTGTGTTGATATAGTGCTTTAAGATTAGCAAAGCACTTTACAAATATTACTCATCTTATTTTCAAAACAACCCTAGGAGGTGGAATTATTAGTACTATTATTATCTCCATTTTACAAATGAGGAAACTGAGACAAATAAAGGTTAAATGATCAAACAGCTAAAAATTATTTAATGCTGAATTTGAAGTCAGATCTTCCTAACCCCATGAATCCCATATTAGTAGTAATCTAACTGTACAAATATTATTTCAATTGCAGAAAATATTCTGCTGTAAAATATACCTTCTCTATGCTCATGAAAAAGTTTTCTTATCAAGTTTTATTAGGATTAAAATTCTCTGAATTACATATTAATTTATAACTGTTTACTAAATAGTGAAAAGTGAATCCAAGAAAGAAAAAGTACACAACCATATAACAGGTCACCTAGCTAATCCCAGCTTACTGCTCACTGCATGTCCCTGTGTGATTTCTCCTCTATATAAGAGTGATGGGATAGTATATAAAAAGGGTTCAAACCAGTTTTCATTTTTCACAGTATCAATAAGAAGTTCCTCCTGGTTAGGTGGTTCAGTGGATAGAGAGACAGACCAGGACACAGGAAGTTCTGGGCCCAAATTTGGCTTCTGACACTTCCTAGCTGGATGACAGTGGGCAAGTCACTTAACCCCAATTGCCACAGCCTTACCTCTATGCTGCCTTGGAACCAATATTTAGTATCAATTCTAAGCCAGAAGGCAAGGGTTTAAAATCATAATAATAAATTC
Source organism: Gracilinanus agilis (assembly GCF_016433145.1). NCBI lineage: Eukaryota > Metazoa > Chordata > Mammalia > Didelphimorphia > Didelphidae > Gracilinanus > Gracilinanus agilis. The sequence goes on from NC_058135.1 coordinate 90,915,794, forward strand.
TTATTATTAAGAAATAATAATAATAAAATAATTAAATCCATTATCCTGGAGTCAATAAATTTTCCTGAAATGTCCTCATTTTCACAGACCAAACAAGAAACTATTTGTTTTTAAATAGCTAACAGAAGGAAACATTGTCATTTTCTCCAATTTCTAATTATGTATTAAAAATGTTTTCTGAAAATGAAATTAGAACATATATGAACAAAATGAATCAGAGGGGTTCCGGGTTAAGATGGCGGCAGAGTAAGAAGCAGCTCTTAATCTCTCCTGACAGAAACACACAAAACTCCTCAAGGGGACATAAAACCAAGTCCAGACGAACGGATGGAACCCCACAACAGGGCACAGTGTGGAAGGTACGTGGAATCGAGGCATTTCCATGCTATAAAGGGGTGAAACAGCTCTCACTAAATCGCGGGCCGAGCAACCACCCCACCCCCACCCCCTCCACACACAACACCTATAGGGCCGAAGCCAGCTAAAAAGAAATAGAGCAAGTTTGGGGCACCCATTGAGTCATTGGCAGCTCCGGGGCCTGTTCCTGAGAGCAGCAAGATTAGGACCCCAATAAGTTAAAGAATGCACACAAAATCTGAGCACGAGAGCAGGACGCCAAGAGTGGACACAGGGCGCAGAACACGGGCTCAGAGCGCAGGCATGGGCAGAGGCGTGGGTGGAGGGAGACACAGCCACGAGCTAAAGCTCTGAAACCCTGAGTGCGGAACCAGTGCAGACGGGTATACGACTGTGGAAGCAGCGCCCTGAGACTTATAAAGAAACCTCCAGTAGAGGATCAAACAAGGGGGTCCACCAGGGGGCTTGACCGTGGACAGACCCTGAACACGAGGATAAACCTGAGAAGCTGCTGGGCTAACGATGGCTACCCAGTCTCAGGAAGTTCAGAAGAGAAAGATTAACAACAAGAAAAAGAAGTCTTTAACACTCGACAACTTTTACACAGAGAAAATCCAGACAACCGAGCAGAGGAAGAGAACAAACAAGCATCCGGACCCTCCTCAAATAAGGAAAACTCCTCACAAGCTATGGAAGAGTTCAAAACTGAGATTTTGAGGAAAATGGAAGAGATGTGGCAAAAAATAACTGTTTAAAAGGTAAAATCTTGCAATTGGAAAGTGAGGCTCAGAAACCAAATGAACTGATGAGCAAATTGAACACCAGAAATGACCAGATTGAAAAGGAATACCAGAAGATTATGGCCGAAAACCAGAAGATTATGGCCGAAAACCAGAAGATTATGGCTGAAAACCAGAAGATTACAGCCGAAAACCAGAAGATTGCAGCCGAAAATCAGAAGATCATAGCCGAAAACCGAAAGATTATAGCTGAAAACCAATCCCTAAAGGCTGGAATTGAGCAAGTAGAAGCTAATGATCTCTCAAGACAACAAGAACAAATAAAACAAAGTCAAAAGTCTGAAAAAATAGAAGGAAACATGAAATATCTCAATGAGAGAGTGACAGACCAAGAAAACCGGTCTAGAAGAGACAATTTGAGAATAATTGGTCTTCCAGAAAAGAGAAATTAATAGAAACCTGGACTCCATACTAACAGAAATAATTCAGCAAAATTGCCCTGAAGTCCTACAACAAGACGGCAATATAGACATTGAAAGGATTCATAGAACACCTGCAACATTCGATCAAGAAAAGAAAACACCCAGAAATATAATTGCCAAATTCAAGAGTTTCCAAGCAAAAGAAAAAATCTTACAAGAAGCCAGAAAGAAACAATTCAAATATCAAGGAGCACCAATCAGGATCACACAGGATCTGGCAGCCTCCACGCTAAAAGATCGCAAGGCTTGGAATACGATATTCAGAAAGGCAAGAGAGCTGGGCCTGCAACCATGGATCAACTACCCATCAAAATTGACTATATATTTCCAGAGGAAAGTATGGGCATTCAACAAAATTGAAGAATTCCAGGTATTTGCACAGAAAAGACCAGGGCTAAATGGAAAGTTTGATATCCAACCACAAAAATCGAGAGAAACATGAAAAGGTAAATAAGATACAGAGGGGAAAGAAAGAAAACTTATAATTTTTAAATTTGCCATTTTAAGGGCCTCAGTGAGATCTAATTATCTGTATTCCTATGTAGAGAAATGTGTTGTATAATTCTCTGTAGTGAACTCTATTCACTATTATAATATTCACTATTATAGTAATCAGAAAAATAATTCACAGGGTGAGGGTGGAACACTAAATAATCTAAGATGACATGGGGGGTGGGAAAGAGGGGGTGAATAGTAGGGGACACCAAGAGAAACTTGAGTGAATAAGAAAAATAGGATATTCTATTATACACAAATAGAGCATGGGAAGGAGAGGGGACAAATACTATTATAAGAAGGAGAGGAAGAGAGCATAAAGAGGTAATAATCAAACCTTACTCTCAGTGTAATCAACCCGGAGAGGGAAGAGTAGCTATACTATCCATTGGGATTTAAAACTCTTATCTAACCCTTCTGAGAAAGTTTGCTCAATTATATGGCAATAAATATAACAATTTAGGAGATATGGACGAATATTTACAAAAATATAAACTGCCTAGATTAACAGCAGAAGAAATAGAATACCTAAATAATCCCATATCAGAAAAAGAAATTGAACAAGCCATCAAAGAACTCCCTAAGAAAAAATCGCCAGGGCCTGATGGATTCACAAGTGAATTCT